>NC_132881.1:33424972-33577472 GCF_030463535.1 Salminus brasiliensis | reverse complement strand
TCAAAATATAAAAATGCCCCTCTGGTCTTTCATTGCTCAATTCAGGAGAAAACCTCGTACAGCATCTACTCAGCCTTTGCCCTAGGCCTCCACAGTGAAAACTACAAGTGTGTGTGAAAAATGAAAACGTGTGAGAAATAGCTGTCTACAACATGTCTGACAGTAAATATATTCCCTGCATTTCAGCATACATTAAAGACAACCATGAGATCAGATGGACACACTGCTCTGGCATAGTGAATTATGGTGTAGTGTTCAAGTCAAAAAGCATAAATAATCTGATGTCATGACTGTCGGTTTTCCTCTGAGCCTGGTAGTACTGTACAGAGGCTCATCGAGACAGCAAGGAGTGCGAGTCTAGACTGTCACTGTGTTTATGGACTGACTGGGGGCGCACAACTAACAGGAACACACACTCTAGTGGCACTGGTTTGTCATTACAATCCTGGAAATATAATTTTTTGGACAAAAGTATTGGGACACCTGCTCATTCATCATTTCTTCCAAAATCAAGGCCAATTAAAGTATTTTGTCTTGCTTTTTTGAGTAACTGCCTTTACTGTCAAGGGAAGGTTTCTAATATATAGTGGCATTGCTGTGAGAATTTGATTGCATTCAGCGACATAAATGCCAGTGAGATCAGGAGGTTGGATGGTCAACACTTCACCTCATCCCCAATTCCCCATGTCTTAAATGTTTTCTGACAGGTAGAAAGACCAGCTTTGTATTCTTAAAAATAAAAAAAATCCTTTCTTTCCTGCATAGACGTTTTAGTCAAGTGGAAATGTTCCATTCACTGAAAGGTATGTCTTCTTTAGGGGACACAATCCTTTTTGGACACCTTTATTTTATAGAGTGTGGGTGATGTGAAAGACAGAGGTAGGTCACATGGGTATATTCCGCCTCCTGAGATGATCACACACAATATGAGGTCATTTACAGTACTGTAAAAGATGAGTCCAGCACAAAGTCCAGCAGAAGCTGGAGCAGAAGAGACAGCAGACTCAGTGTGTCAAAGCTGGAGAGTTTAGTTTAGCCTCTAAATGTTTGGGCCTCATCCTCAGAATCCATCAACCTGAAACACATTTGTGCAGAATGTGCGTATGGCATGGCGCTGAGGGATGGTGAGAGCCCAGACGAGATCTCCAATAACCCCAGTCATAAAAATAGTGCAAGGATTATATGGCCATCGGGATCAAGGCAGAGAAGAATGAGTAACGAGTCTTAAAATATTAGCAATAGATTCATTTGAAGAATGGAGCTCTGGAGCTGTGGTATGCTTTTTTACATATTTGCACGACTCAACATAAATCACCTCCTCTTTAAAAATGTTAGAAATCTTTTCACGGCCCTGCTTTCATTTCCCATGCAGCCTGAAACCAGACAGGAGCGCACACTGCTGTCCCAACATGCTCTTCAGAGTTCTGCTGTTCTGGCCACAAAAAGGACACAGCAGCAAAGTTCACGAAGCTCAACAGCATAAACCTCAGCACAGGCATGCACTATCACAGGTGTACAATTACACACTCGTACACACAACATACACAATGTACACCATATGGACAAAGGTATTGGAATACCTGCTCATTCATTTTTTCTTCCAAAATCATGTTGGAGTAACTGTCTCTACTGTCCAGGGACAGCTTTCTACTAGATTGCAGACGTTTGCTGTGAGAATTGGATTGCCTTTAGCGACAAAGGCATTAGTGAGGTCAGGATGTTGGATGATCACTGCCTCACTTCATTCCCAACTCCTCCCAAAAGTATTAATCCAGAGAACACAGTTCCACTTCTCTACAGCTCAATACTGGGGGCTTTATATCCCTCTAGGACATGCCTGGGATGGTCTAGAGAGTCATATTTTATTGGCAGTACTACTCTACAGGGACCAGACAAGCTGTATGTACATTTGCACATCTGTGTCAGCAATGGGTGCAACTTAAATGCATTCATTAGAAGGGGTGTCCACAAATATTTGAACATATTGTATTCCACACACAGTCACAAGCAATCTGTGACTAAAGTGTACCCTAAATATACACTTTAAGAAAAAAGGTCCTATATAGAATTAAAAAATGGTTCTTTGACCATGACAAGAATAAATTGTAATAAACTCTTTTTGGTGCTGTATAGAACCATTTCTTAATAGGAATCAATGAAAAGCCATTTACAAATGTGTTTCTGTGTATATGATGAACCTTTTAACCATGCAAAGTTCTTTGAGTTGACATGGTTTTATTCAAACTCTTAGCAAAAAGGGAACCATATAGAACTAAAAGGGGTTCTTTGAGTCTTTCTTTTGTAGTAGGAGCAATTTTAGTGCTATATAGAGACATATTTGGACTATTAACCAATGCAAAGAAACATTTAACCAGCAAAGAAGCATTTAAACATCCACATGGATCTGTGAGATGGCATGGTTTCATTGGTTTTAATAAAGAACCCTTGAAGAAGCTATTTTAAGGGTGTAGTATAAACTCCTGTGAGAGCAGTGCAGAAGAGCACTGTACAGCTGTACATAGGTTTGAGTCAGGTTTCATGAGTAGTTGAATGTTGAATGTCCTGAGAAGTTCTGACATCCTGCTACAATGACAGATTGGCTGAGGTGGAGATTCGTGCAGTTTCACGATCCAGTGTGTGTGGCACACTAAGGAAAATTTTATATTAATAATATTCCCTCACAGACTTTAGACTTGATTCTGCAAAGTCTTGAATCTTGAAGTGTTTTACCTAATTTGTTTTTCAGGTATGAACAGACATAAAATATTGCTTTTGTTTATCCAAACAATAATTCAGCCTTTCATTACAGTATTTATTGTGACTAAATAAAATCAATTCATTTTCTTGTCACCACTTAAAGTGAGAGTCTTTGCTTGAACTGCCTCCTTAACCTCCTTAACTACTGTAATTTAACCTCAAGAACACAGTTAGAGTGAATTAAATATAATTTTATCTAAATTTTCTGAATTAGAAATGTTTGAATTTCTTTCCACTAAGCTTAATTCAATATTTTAAGAACTGATCTGATGAACAAATGAATAAGTACATAAAGTTGCACAATCAAATACAGTAGACATGCAGTACTCCTTGACTCCACAGGGTGGAGGGTCTGGATTGTGAGTAAACTAATAAAGCACACAGAACATTCACTTAACAGATCAGTCCTCGGCAGTTAACGAGGTACTAAATATAATCTAACATCTAAATGATTGCTCCAAATATTTTATGGATTTTTGGTTATTCTGTATTTTATATTCATTTTATGTCTTTTTATATAGAGTCAACTGCTTAAAACAGACTCACATATACTTAAGATCTAACTTACACTCTTTAGAAAAGGGGGTTCCTAGAAATATTCTTTAGGAAAAATATTCTTTATTTTAAAATGTCATTTCCCTTTGGTGGAAAATTTCATTGATGGTTCTGATATTTCATTGAATAGTTCCACTACTTTTAATGACTGAAAGAACTTGTTTAGAACTATAGATGAAGAACCCTGACTGTATGTAATGTTGCCTCACCCAAGACAAAACCCCAAAAAATCCACTGCAGACATCTGCTGGAATGTAAGAATTCCCTTCATGCACTTGCATACACAGGCCACAACTAAAATTCTGCAGGACACACACTTTTTCTGGAGAAACGGATGGCACAATAAAGGGAAAATATTAGCTACAAACCAAACACCCCACAGAAAAGTGCTGAAATCCCAAAAATAAGCTTTTGATGTTGTGTTGCTCATAAGCACTAAACTCAGGCGACAGTAAAAATGTCTTTAGATTGGAAGCAGAATGATGCCTTTCATGATGTGAACATAAACCACTGTATATACACATGTATATGACAACTTCCAATTATCACTGCCATTCACACTTCAACCCCCTTTCTGCTCCATATCTTATTACCAAAGCCAATCAGCAGATAATAACCAACACTGCACCTACTGACAGTAGCAGTCAGTTACACTACAAGGTCCAGCAGGTCAGGCAGTTCTGAGAAACTCATTTCTTACTTGGTGAGAATATAGGAAAGGAAATGATAAAATATCCTAAACAAATAGCAAAAGGAAATTTCTGAATAAAATACTGCTAGTTTTGTCATTGTGTTATATAATAATACAGCGTTTATCAGCTGAGTTTAAAAGCTGCAAGTCTAATTTTTGCAATATTCAAAACACTCTGAAGATAAAGTAAGACTAATAAAGCAACAGTAAGACATGCTAAAAATGACTTATCTATACACACTGGTGAGTACAGTATAAACACACACACACACATCAACCACCCAGAGCCACTGTTCTTCTTCCACACAGTCTTTTATTTGTAAATAATAAAAATGAACTCTTGAATATAAAACATACACATCATTTGAGCCACATCTGTTGTACAAACAAGAAATGTTGCAGTGAATACTTTCTATTCTGTTTCAGTGGGACACATGAATTGTAAACAATCAGTATCCTTGAATAATACTGACAAAGTAAAGGAAAAAAGTCTGCTGTAACGGACATGAAAAGTAAACTTGTTATCAAAACATGATCTCATGGGCTTTGTTCTAATGCAGTAACAGGTAGGCAGAGGTCCCAATTCTAATGGTTATTTTGGCCATAAATATCTGAAGAATCCGAAACTCTGGAGGTGTCCCTTCTCAGCCTTTGTTCCGTTCAACGGAGCCAGGAGACAGAGCATTAATCCATTTAGACGGGGCCACTTTGTAAATATAAGTAAACCTCATAGCAGACTCATATTTACAATATGTGCATGTATGTTTCTGTAGGCGACGTTTACTTGGATACACTCTTTTTATGTTTTTTTTAAATATATGTTTGTATTTATTTATTTATATATATATATATATCTATGCTGTTTTAATTTCCATATAATCTTAATTATTTTCCATATATAGATAACTCTGATTTTATACACATTATCTAGCTCGATTATAGCCCCACAGTAGTAGACTACAGTGAACACCAACAGCTTCAGTAAAAACAGGGGCCTCGTGTTTGCTCAGTACTACAGTACAGCACTTATTTTTCCTTAGGGTAAAAAAAAAAAAAAAAAAAAAAGAAAACAATTCAAAAAACTTCTCATAGACATTCAGCCCCAAAAACCGAGGCCTGTGCGCATGGCTGACCTTGGCCAAATGCCCACACATGGAATGAATGGCTTCATTTTATTGGTTAATCTATTAATATCAAGTACGAGCAAACTGTACAAGTACATGCAACATACAAGCTGGCCTACAGTATGTGGAACTAACACACATTTATTTTAGTCTCTTTTTTTCTCGTCTGTCTTGTTTTACAAAATGTGCATGCATCTTGGAACGGTTCCAGAGTCATGCTGTTGCCCGTGTTGGGGGGGTAGATGGTGGCGAGTTTTGGACGTCACCACCTCAGGCCATCTCCTGAACCACCTCTCACTTTCTGCCGTATTCGTTCAGATGCTCAAGCGGAATTTGAAGGACTTGAATTATATATATATATATATATATATATATATATATATATATATATATATACTGTTTCTTTATCAATTAAACCACAAAAAAAAAGAAGAAGGCAAAAATAAAACGATTGTTTGGCCTTTTTAAACCTCCTTTTATAAGTCTATGGAGGAAAAACAAGCATTTCTGCTTGCATTAATATAATGTAAATTCTAATTGGATAGAAATTAAATTATCTGCAGGTCCTCAAAAATGTTCTAAATATACTAACTGAAATAATGTGGGATTGGCTATTGCCTAAGTGCACTGGGCTCGTCCGTAGTGACCGATTCTCAATGTACTGGCTGAGGCTCAAGGTACATTTGATGATCAGCATCCCAAGAGGTCAAATATATTAGTGTGTATTAGAGTTGATGTCAGAGTTAACTGTTTCAATAATCTCCTGGCCAGGCTGAAATTAAGCTAAATCTTAATCATATCAGTGTTCTAATGCATGTGTTTCCTTTCATTGTTGTTGTTTTTTTTTTCGTCTTCCTTGAAGCTTATACAACATAAATGTCAGAAAACGTGAAACATGTCTTCACATTCTACGAGGTGTGCAATGTATCAAATCAACAAGAAAGTAAAAAAGGCAAAGCAGTCAGTGGTGACCGCTGTAAACAGACAAAGGTTTTCAGGCTGGCCTCCCCTCTCTCACATACTAGATCTGAGTCGGTGCCACCCTGGCACAAGCAGCGGCCCTGGACTCAGCGTCCGTGAGGAGGAGGAGGGAAGACTTTGAGAAGACTAACCCTTGCCCTTTGGCTCTTGACCTCGGCCCTCCCCCCGGCAGAGCGGTTTTCCTGTACGTGCAGGGTAGGGGGAGGGGCAGTGCTGTCCTCACTCTCACTGATCCACCATCACACCGCTGCCTCATGCACACTCACACACTCCTTATATGGTTACAAAGCAACTCCTAAATGTTACTGATTGGCAAGAACCACTCAGGCTGCCAGCACGGCCGGCTCCTCTATGTCAGCCCAAGCAGATTGCTTTCAGCTGCTTGTCAATTCCTGTTTTTTCAGGGTTTTTTGGGTGTGTAAATTTGGGCAAACTCATCAACTCAGCAACATGGTTTAAAACAAACAGAACATGCAGTAAGGAGCGGAGTGGATCAAAGGAAAATCTCTGCAATCCAAAGACCAAAAATGAAAAGAGAGGAGAAGTGATTGTCAGGCTCCGGCAAAGCTTTGAACACGAAACTGTCCTTCTGTCTGGCTGTCCGTCTGCTCCTCTGGCGCTGATTGTTGCCACGGGTCCTTGGTCCATTCGATTGCGGTTTTGACTCGTTCCTGTTCCTCTCCCATTCACTAGGACCTGACGCCTGGCGGCCCTGAATCGAGTGATGACTGGGAAGCACGTCGAGTGAGAGGAGCTAACGTTGGGTCTACCAATGAGGACGGGGGAAACAGTTTGTACCAGCCAATCACTGTGCTAGAAAGGTCCAGCTCCTCTAAAAGGATCTGTGCAACTCCCATGAAGCATTTGTGGTCCATGCGGCCATAATCGCCCCACACTATTACCTGTTGAACAAACACAACTCGCACAATTTTAAACTCAGAAAATGACACAAACCAAATGCTTTCAATGGCAGGCAAGATAGCAATGTGACCCTCCACCCCTGTCTCTTACCTGGAGAACTTTACCCTGCGGACTCTCCTCAAACAGCAGCGATTGCTGATACAACGGATCGAGCGTTTTTCGTGCAATCTTGGTTTTCTTTTTGGCTTTACATGCTCCGTTATCCAGCAAATAAACCTTGACGTAGGGAGCTGTGGACAGCAAGCGTGTAAGATGACTTTTTTTCTACTCTATGATCACACAATAAATAAAATAAATAAGCAGCATGAGTACACTTTTACCTGGCAGCGATTTGGATCCTGGTTTGGGGGTAAGGCCACGTGCCCTGATCACCTCCACCTCCAGCTGCCCCTTCTTGTCCATTAAACCAATCTGAACATCTCCTAGACCACACATAAGCAGGAGACATAAAAAATACACAAAAAAACATAAATAAATGTAAGAATGTGAAATTGGATGTATAATTAAATGTTTCAGTTCCAGTCAATATAAAGTACTCTCTCTTTATATGGAAATGTCCTACCCATAGAGGGCGTTGCTAGGGTCTGCCTTCCCACTAACTGAGCAGGGCCGAGGCCATCAAGAAAGTCACTGAACTGGTTGTCAACCCCCAGCCTCATCCCTGAGAAGATCAGACTGTCTCACACACATAAACATGTGCACACACACACACACACACACACACACACACACACAAATAAAAGAAGATAAATATGTGCAGGAACAAGAGCATGTTTGCAGTATCTGCTCATGCATGTAAAGTGAACATGGGCTCTAGAAGGCAGTCCAATCCAGAATGTATAGAAAACCAACAAAAAAGGACAGTCAACTACAGATAGGAGACCCAAGGTCCTGGATGCAAAAACACAAATTACATATGTTATGGTCTTATCTAGAGTAGGCAGACTAGTACCGTATTAGTGGTCTTGCCTTAGCTGGGGAATTGAACCCTAGTCTGCCATTTGGAAGGCAGGGTTGTTACCCACTACACTGTACCACTAAACCCACTATACTGGGTTGTTGCTCACAGGGTTGTGGGTTTGATACCTGGGACCGCTAAGATGGAATATGAAGAACTGTACTGTACTAGTATAAATGACAATAAAGGCAAATATTATTATTATTCAACCTAAATGGGACTCAAACTGACAACCTTCAGCTCCAAAGACTAATTCCTCATCCATTAGCCCACTGGGCCCTATGGGCTTACCTTTAAACTCTATAATGGAGAAAAATTTTGAAAATGTTGCAATATAACCATATCTGGTTTGTGCGTCATCCCACCCCTAGTGCTATAAGTCAATTAGCACTTGTTTGATTAATCATGTCATCACACAGATACTTCTCCACATCCATGCATCTTCACATATGGAAGATACATTTGAAATTCATCTACATCATCTACAATGACTTCCTTTCTCTGGTTAATTGCAGCATTTTTTCATTACTGTTCAGACCTCATAAAATGGGAAAAACCTATCAAAATAATTGTCTGGGGAAGAACTGAAACTACCTCAATTACAAGGATTGCATCAATTTAGGGATACTGCTAATCTCCAATTACATCCTATACAAAAGGCAAGACAAAGAGCTAGACTCTGTCCATCTCCTGAACAGCAGACGTGTATTAAGCGTGGTATGTAAACCACGTCCTGCGCTGCGGCCCCTCAAACACAGGCGATATTTCCTTTGAGACCAGCACAGTTTCCATGAGCTAACTCCAGCAGGAATGTCTGAGAGCAGTGCCAGCCGGTGTCATGCTACCATATGAGAGGCCTCATGGATCTTTGACCACCTTTTAAGACACATCAACATACAATGAGCTTTACTTCACGCAGTCATGTGTATGTCTCGTTGTGTCATGCTCTGTGCTGGATCGGTCAGGGTCACTGTGACTGGCCATGGCACTGTCAGCACTGCAGTGAGCGATGGCTGTTCTATTTGTGCTTAGCCCAGGACCCTGCTGAGGCCTCTCTGCACAGATGATGGATATTTTAATTATCAGAGGGGAGGAAGGCTCATCATCTGTCTCCAAAAATGGAGCTACAAAAACAATGGACATATTAACTGTGCAAATCAGTGCTATAAGAGCCTACCTTAACCTGTTTTCCATTAGCTTATCTTTTCCACAATACATCTCTCGGGCTTCTCCGAAAGATTTATGCAACTTACTAGATGCGCCATGTGGACATAAAACACAAGGTCAGAAAGTCATAAGAAGTGTTTTAGAAGTCATTAGAATAATTTTAAACCAAGAATTACTGCCTATGTCTTGCTCTGAACACTCTTAAAAATAAAACGCTACAGAAGCGCCTTGAGCGATGCCACAGAAGAACCATGGTTGTAAAAGGTTCTTTAAAACTTCTAAAACATTCTTCACATTTACACATTTCCCACACTTGATCAGGAAACAGGAAGAGTTTTGGCATTTGAGGTTTGAGATTGTGTGTTAAATACAAGAAGTGTTTGTGTTAGGATACTGACTTCCCCTCAGAGCTGTAGCTGTTCATACTGCCATCAGTGGACTCCCGGCTAGCCTGCCGAGCCATTGCATTGCGGGGATACTCCACTGCCATCCCCGTCTCCTGACTCCGCTGAATCTGACTCGAGCCTTTTGTCTTCTTATTTGCCGCTTCTACACATACACAAAACAAAAGAACACTAATCAAATAAAACAAAATGCACGCAGTACATAAAAGTACACTACTGTACTACACCAAAAATCATCATGCGTTTTCCAAAACATTTGGCAAAAACTGCCAACAGTGGAATTCTGAAGGAACAGAATATTATTACATTCAATTCTTAGAGAATTTCCATTTGTGTGTGCTCACAAAAGGGTGCCTTTTCACTGCTGCCCTTCCTTACTGAGGGAGGAAATACTGCTGTCTGAGACAAGGTGCTTTGGCCGTAGTGAGTATAACCATCTCCTGCTGGATGGCACAGAGCGCCTTCCCCACTATTTATGGTCTTTTGATGGATTGCAGATGCTTTAAAAATGCCGTCCACTAAAGTTGAACACTGAGTGCCAGTTGTTTGTTTGAGCGGACAGAGGTATGTCACACATTGCACAGAATATCCCTTGTACCTTTCACCGTACATCAACCTGCCATCAGATGCTGGCTCTGATGAAATGACAAAAATAGGGTTCACAAAGGGCCCCTGTTTGCTTTTCAGGTAATTGGAAGTAGCAGGTAAAGCCCTTCTGTGCTCAAGAGAAGGAAGAGGATAAGCAGCCGCAACGACTGTGCTTTTATAATAAGGTACATTTTTCTGAACTGCATTTGTCAAAATTACTTTCAAAATGAGCAACGAGGGTTCTCTCCAGTAATTTCAAGCTTGACCGTTTCCAGCAGGTAAAATTAGATGCTCTACTGAATGAAATCATGTCTGGAAATCGAGCCATGCAGAACACTGTAAAAACTAGTCTAACTTGCCGATGAATTATGTATAAATAGTGACTTTGGTTGGTGTCTTCTCGTTGTGTCCTCTTATTAGCACCCCCAGGTTGAACTTTTCGATGTGTGGTTAGCTCCAGTTTGGCAGTCAGCTGAGATTGTCCAGTTTGTTTTCGAGTGAGCAGACAATGGAAAGAAGATGCTGTTAGCCTAATGCTAATCCTCTTTTTCTCTTCCTGCCTTTTGTTTCAATGCATGCTCTGTTTGAGCTCTATTTCTGTGGACCCTGGCACATGTAGACTCGTATTCCCATAACTAGCAGAGTCTGGTGGTGATATGCTGCGTTCCAGTATCAACAACACCATGTATTCTCCCATCGCATTTTCATTAGTGGGCTTGATTTATGTCAATTTTGGGACGTAAACATAATGACTCAAGACTATTACAAAACAGTTTTGGACATTTTCCAGCCCTGTTTTTGAACAGTGTTTGAGGTTCATGGTATGTCAGTTGCGCAGCAATCGCTCATTATTTAATTATGGCAGGATAAATACAGTATGAGCCCTTTTAAAATGTTAGTAAACTTAAGACACTAACTCTTGTTCTCTTAACTCACTATTTTACAGTTTTTCAGTACAGCAAATAACTAAATAAATAACGAATTAACTAAACAAATGACAGTCACTACTCCCATCTCTCAATCACAACAATGTTTATGTTCATTTCCTGTGTTTTGATTGATGAGAGAAAAACATGGTGGTTTGTGTGAAGCTTCTAAACTGTTTCTGTGCTAGTTAGATATACAGAGAGGCTGCAGAGAGCAGAGCAGCTGCTACAGGCCAGCAGAGCTCTTTAAAATACTGATTTATAGAGGCTCTGCTACTCTGTCTGATTTATCACCTGATGGGCCTTTTAAGATATTGTCCAGGGGCTTGGCGGCCAAACATGCCAGGAACTTTTTTCTATCATCCTTTTTGAATTTGTTTCTTTTTTTCTGAAATCCATTTATTAAACCATAAATAGACAGTGCTTAAAATATGGGATTTTAAAGGATATCAGATCCAACTTCAAAGGCATTTGTCTGCATTATATCTGATTAGAGTCCAGGGTTGATCTCTACCTGACAGGGTAAACTCCTGCCAATGCTAACAGGAGAATGCTGCAATGCTGCCACTCTCAGCTGCTTTAGCTCTCACAGGCTTACAGGTCATCCTACCCACTTTACTGACATTCTATCTAGTCTAATAAGGATCATATGAGACACATGTCACTTTAAATCGAGAGACAGAGGAAGAGAGCGAGAAAGAAAGAGAGAGGGAGAGATGGGGGAGAGAGAACTACTAGTACTGCCTCTGCTGTATGAAGTTAGATATAGGCATATAAAATTTGAATATTATTACTTTGAACTTTAAGTTTAACTACTGTATTATACTGAAATTATATCTGGAATTGAATAAATTAATCATGTATTTTCTCTGATAATTCCGAAGTTTTATTTCAGATTTTTCACCCATTTTCTCCCCAGTATGGATCCTCATTAACCCAACCCATGCATATTCTCCCCCATTCATTCTCCCCTCGTGTAATGCTCCCGACACTGGACGGGTGAAGGCCAACACATGCCTCCTCTCACACGTGCGAAGGCAGCCAGCACCTCTTTTTCCAAACTGCAGCCGATGCAACGTCACCGGGCAACCAATAAACTTGGAGGAAGGTGCTGTGCACACAGCACTGATGCCAGTTCTGGCCAGCATTGCGCTGGGGTAAAGTGGGGGGAAAGTGGCATCCACCCACCCTGTAACTTGGGCCCCAGCCCTGGCTGTCGTTGGCTAGCAGAATGACTGGGATTCAAACTAGTGATTCACCAGTCACAGTGACAGCGCCTCTAAAATCTAAAAATGTGTCAACAAAGAATGATGAATGCTGAATGCTTTTTAGAAGTTGAATTTCCAATACTATATCCTAAAGTGTGAAATTCCATCTTAGATTTTAGATTTCTTCTACACAAACTGCGGAATTCAATTTCAGATACTATGATACAAAATCTGTAATTAATAACACATTCATAACATGCTGCCATTATTGCTCTGCCGTTATTGTGCTGACTCTGTAAACAGCAATTATTCTTCAAAGGTTTTGAAAGTTTTCCACATCATTATTTTACATATATTTGCAGTTCACATTTTACAGAGACTTCCACAGAGACTTCCAAAAACTGTGGCTTACCATTTGTATTTTACATGTAATCCTAAGTATTCTTTTATTTCTTTGTTTATTCTACACCATGATGTTTTACCACTGCTACAGTAATCCCCAGATAACAAAAAAAAACCAAAAAGCCTCCTTAATGCAAACTAGAAATTACCGTAAATGTTACCCACTGAGTTCTCCTGGTAAAATGTGGCATTGTTGACTTGTAAGCCAAACAGCACATCATGTAAATAGAATTATGGTAATGCTTCATTACACCTGGCTTTAGACAGGTTTGTTGTTTAGGTGGCTGGGTTAGGGGTTTTACCTGTCTGGCTAAGCTGAGAGGTACTCCTACTACGTCTGGAGGGAATGCCCACGATAGCCACTACGCGAGCACTGAGACTGGAGCGCCGTTTTTTCCCTCCAGCCCCCAGAGTTCCCAGAGCTGTGTCCGACTGGCTGCCGTCCGTGCGCTCCAGAGTGAAAATCTCACCACTCACACTCGTGCTTTTCAACATGCTCCGGCTGGACGGGTGAATATGACGGCTAAACACAGAAAGAAAGGTTAGAAAAAACTTTAGTAACATTATAAGGTTGTTAAGCACAGACTCATTAACTTTTATCTCGTTTAGGCAAAAGCAGCCCACTAGATTTCACAAAAAAAAAAAAATCCTGTATAATGTGCATAAATGTATAATTAATCCTGTATAATGTGCATAAATGTGGAATTACATGTGTTTTATACATATATCTGCAATTGTAGGAGACTTTGGTGGACTTTGTTGGATAATTCAAAGTCAGTCATAATTGCTAGAAGAACCAAAATGAACTGCAAGAAAGAAAAAAAGAAAGGCCGCGGACAGATCAGAGTTTGAATGTGTGGCACCTAGGAGTTAGATCAGCATGGGGTAAGGTCAAAAAGCATCATCTTTGACCATTATCACCACTAAGTTTAATCATTTCCCCATGTTCTCATGCTGACTCTCCTTTCCTTACCTTCACAACTCTGTTATAACTTTGACCTAGGTGTCACCAGAACCGAAATACAAACCACACAGCATGCAGAAAGCTCAAATAACAAAGACGCCAATATTCTTCTATTTATTTTAGTGTTTTTTGGCCCTCTGGAGGAACAACTGAAAAATCATAGATAAGACTAGCAACAACAGAAATCAGAAGAACAATGAGGACAACAATAAAGACCAACTATCAGATAACGTCACATCTTGGTGGGCAGTGTTTCTGACTAAAATTGGATTATATGCTGGAAGGCAGCACAAGTTTATGGGTTTTGGCTCTCTCACCTGAAGCGACCCCTGGGCCGCTCTGATTGGATGGACATGTAGCTGGTGCTACTGATCCGTGAGGCACTGCTGGCGCGAGAGATGGCTGACACATCACTGACATC
The DNA here is from genome assembly GCF_030463535.1 of Salminus brasiliensis. Classification (NCBI taxonomy): domain Eukaryota; kingdom Metazoa; phylum Chordata; class Actinopteri; order Characiformes; family Bryconidae; genus Salminus; species Salminus brasiliensis. The sequence goes on along the minus strand of NC_132881.1, from coordinate 33,563,405 downwards.
ACTGTCTGAGGACTTATGGGATACATTATCACAGCTCCGCCGCTGCTCTTTATAAAGCTGTAGCAGAGAAGGAGATGCAGCAAGTTGAGACAGCAGGTTTGACTGTACACTGACCAGGCAATCCATTACAAACTACAGGGGGTTATAGAGGTACGGAATACTGAGTACAAAAGAAGACAGAGGAGAGTGGGAAGAGATGTGAGACTTTACCTCTCGTTTGTTCTTGAGTGCCCTCTCCAGGTCCTGGCTGGTACTGGAGGGAGCTGGTGTCCTGTAGGAATGTACCTTCATCTGCCGTGTCCGCTCCTCTGAGGCAAGGGCTTCAATAAACATAAGCATTTTTCACAGTGTTCTACAATGTATACAATAAAGATATGAACTCCTTACACCCTTTTTAGAGCCTGTACTATGGACATTCACTTCTGACCCTCACCCTTAAAACTGCATGATGTTACTTTTACAGTAGTAAACAAATAACTCAAAGCAGTTGCTGAGTAATCAAATTAATAACTGAATGATATGCCTAGCCTAGAAAGCATGTCACTGTGCTGTACCTTGTTCTACACTGCTGCTTTTGGCAGGGACCTGGGGCAACTGTCGGCCCCTACGTGCTGATGAAGAAGTCCCTGTTGATGAAGAGTATGCAGCGCTGGCATGCGGATGGCCCCTGGGAGGGAGAAAAAGAGAAACAAGCAAAAGAGAGAAATAAAACAATCAGTCAATTTTGGGCATACAGTAAATACAGTAAGCAAAGTGTTTACACATTGTGTAATTAATTTATTACCAGTCAGAGTAAAGCAGAATTAAAGAAAACATACTACAAGGGAGAGGAGAACAAACGAGAGGCAGAAAACACAGGAAGTAGGAGTGAAAGAGACAGTTGACATTTAGAAACAAGCCAGGTCTGTGGGAATGTGAAGAAACACTATTTTCAGTGTGGGAGCTGCAGGAATACAGCAAAAGGAGATTGTGTTTGTGGGAGGGTAGTATATTTTAGGATTCAGGAGTGAGAAGGGGTCTGAGCCATGGGCAGGGTCAGCACCTGTCCTCCTTGGGATATGCTTGGGCTAGAGCCCCCTCAGGTCACCTTACCCAGTGGAGGCAGGGATACCCCCTTTCCTCTGGAGCCCCTAAGAACAGAGGTAGGCTGTATTCTGCAGACCGGTAAGGAAAGAATCATGCAGGAAAACACAGTAAACAGAAACAAAATAACCTACAAAATTAAAAAGCAACACAGAGACAAGCCAAAAGAACAAAAGCTGAAGAAGACTTGAATGAAAAGGAAGACAGTTTATTTATATAAAAGTGAGGAAGTGAGATTTAGGGAAAAACAGGGTGCCATGGATAAGGCCTTGAGGCACTCCAGTAATAATCCTGTGGAAACGTAACACTTGAAAAACGTTTCTGTTTAAAGACAGCAGAACCTGTGCCAAACGGAACAATCTGACCTTAAATTGTGCAGAAACTACAGATTGGGTGCTGATAAAAGACAATGCACATCACTGGAAAATAACAATTGCACATAAAGACATTGTAATGAAACTGGGTGTACCGATTACAGTATGTACATAATTATTATGTGATGGTAATATGAATGTGACATGGAGTGGTACTGAATGACTCCTTACCGCTCACTGTCAGATATTTTCTTGCCAGGTTTCTGACAGCTAGGCTTGTCCAGAGTTCTTGACTGCCTATAATATGTAAATGATTCAAGTAAGACAGAAATAAAAGGATGAGCGGAAAGCACTGAGTGGTCAATGGAGGTTAAAGGTAATGCTGTGCATTGAATCACACTTTAAAAGTTTGGAATCACTTCATTTTAATCTTTTAATATTATTCCACATTTAGCGTCCACTAGTATATTGGAATTACTGTATACATTAACCTAAAACTATAAGGAATTTTATTTATTGAAAACATTGATTCCAAGCTTTTGAATGGTAGTGAATTCTGGTCTGACTATAATGGGAATGAAAATGTAGGTTTCGGGCACCCTTGGCCAAATGACACATTTTGGGGTTTTTTTGTTGAGAAGTAGTAAAAACAACCTCTGTAGCTAATCAGACATCAAAGTCTGTATTTTATGTCTTTTATAACATAAAAAATACAAAAGTATCATCATCAGTGTGGCCTGAGCACAAGTTTTGACACTGTACATTTTGACACTGTAAGTTTTGACACCGTGTTGCAAAGGCTCTTTTTTTGCAAATGTAAAGTGTAATTAGGAACTGATCTAGTAGCTGAAGCACAATTTCAAGATTTTTACACCTCTAAGCAACTGTCCAACAGAATGAAAGTAACTGATTACCACAAGACAGAAGATGGCATGGGAAGAAAGATCAAGAAAATGAAGAGAACTGCTCAGTTGCTGGTAAGACAAGAATATCAAAACCCCAATATGACTGCCAAGAACCTGCATGAAAGTTAAGCTGTGTCAAGAGGGTGGTGCACTATCCCACTGTGTAATGTTGCTTGCACACAAGATAATCTACAAAGAAAAGCCCAAAATTGTCCTACTACCTCATCACAAAATCTCAGTGTTCGAAGTATACTAGAATATAACATTCTTTGGCCACAATCAGTGATAGTACATTTAAAAAAAAACTAAATCTTAATTTCTTATAAAGAACACCTTGCCAATTATGAAGCAAAGGGGCAGATCTATCATGGTTAGGGATTGTGTTGCAGCCAGTGGAAGCTAAAAAGAGGATGTCTTTTACGACAGAATAATGATTTAAAATTTACCTCACAGTCCACCATGGACAACTTTTTATGTTATGAAAAAACAAGTAACTGTACATTGAGATATGGTGATAATACAGTGTATGTGTTTAAGATTGTGTTAACCCCTTCTCAATAACAAAAATGCCAAAATGTGAAATTTGACCAAGGGTGCCTAAATGTCTGTATAAGACTGCATTTTAGACTTCACACATTGTCCTTTGAAGGCTTTGTGTGCACAGTATACCTCTGTGCCACTGGCCTTGCACTGAGGTGGTTTACTGTCTCCTGAGTAGGAAAAATGGGCTCCGAAATCCAGCTGATGTTTGCGATGGGGTCAGAGACACATGGGTAACAGCAAAGAGAGGGTACAAAGACAGACCCATACACATGATTACAGAATGGATGAAACACACATTTCAACAAGAGTTTTGTGTTAGGTTCAGTTTTCCAAAACAAACACAATGAAACATGAATAATGAGTGATGCACAGAAGACATTGATGCACACAACAAATGCTTATATAACAGATTTGACTTTGATGATATCTATTCAAGAAAGACTTGAAGAATTGTAAATCACTGCAGCCTGTCAAGCAGTCTATTTCATGAAAACAGTCATTTTTACCTACCTTGACCTGACTGAGATGCAGAGCTAAAAAACAGGAGGACTTTTGACTGAATTAAGAGAATGTTTGACTACAGTAAGTTTACTGATCACTCTGCTCCTCCAGTTCACTAACCTTAATATCCACACTGAGCTCCACTAGCTCAGGGATTGCACTTTACTGGAATTTCCTCTACTGTATCTAAGCTGTGTACTGTATATACTATACAACAAAGTGCACTGTACACTTTGTTTACATGACTATGTGATGCTGTTTACAAACACCAGACTTGGTCGACCTCAGCATACTACACCTGAACATACCGTACTCTTCCATTAACACACACAACAGCCAATTGTAATAGCTGAACTACATATTAGGTATTAGCATAGCAACAGATTACACCTCAAATCACACTTCTGCATTTATGCACATATTGTACTTATTGTTTAAGCACCCTGCCTTGTGTTTTGTCCATTGTTCTTGCACTACTGTCCCTTTTCTTTTATCTATTAGTGCACCAGAGATTTAATCTTTAAAAATTTAAAACAGTGTTTCATTGTATGCTGTTTTAGTATACTGACAATAAAGTTGAATTGAACTGAATTGAATAAACGACAAAATCTGTTTTCAGTTACCATACCATTTGAAGTTGGTCTGTCTTTACATTTTTTCACTGTTTTCCATTGTCATAATCTGTAAATCAAGCTTGCGTGGTCTATTGTAAGAACATTAAGAACATAGAAGTAGATCTGACTAATTCTGAGGGATGTTAATGCACTGCAAAGCTGTACACATGAATCTAGTGACAATTGGTAACCACAATAGTGACAGGTCAGAGCACAGAAATATGGCAAATAAGAAAGAAGCTGAAGGAATCAAAACATGTTGTGAGATAGATTATTGTCCAGTTAATTTATTGTGCACTGACCTACAGAATGCCCCTGACCTACTGACCCCCCTCCCCCCCCCCGCCAAAAAAAAGAACACCTGAAACATTTGGGACAGACTCTACACTAGGTCGAAGCACTAAACTATACAGAAAGCAACATAAACTATAGGAAGTTCAAGGAACAGGGACACAATACAGATACAGATTGACACTGACAGCCACAGGTCACACTTTTTGGCAGCGGGGGGTGCTAAAGAGAAGAGCAATTCTAGAAAAGAGTTCTCGCACATAATCTACAGCACTCACAGTAAAGCCAGCTGAGGGTTCAGTTCCGTGAATCAAACCAGAATACATGTAGTACACAAACATCACTCAAGATAAAAGCATTAGCTTAGCTAAAAGGCTAGCTGAGGCAAGCAGTTAGCACAGGGTTAGGTCAGGGTTGTCAGGGTTAGCAGGTGCGCCAGGGGACAGGGGTGGTACCTGTCGTCTTCAGGGGAGGCGTGTTGGATTAGAATCCTGGGGCTGGTGGGTCGGGTGCAGGGGGGAGACTGGGTGCTCCTGAGAGAGTGTGTGTCCACAACCAACAGATTAAAGTGGGAATGGGAAAGAGACAGAGACAGGGACTGTGTTTATCTCACATTTATGATGTGTGATGCAAACGCTCAGGGGACACAGTTCTCTGAACCTACCAAACACGACACACCCTGCACAGCACAACACAACCTCTAAATCTCTACCACACGGCAGAAGGCAGGAACACGTGTGTGTGAAGAGAGGCAATGGAAACGAGCACACAGTGCTGAGTGTGAAATTACACACTAAACTGACATTCATTCATTGTATGCACAAGTCGAAAGGTTCCACTGTAAGTGAGAATATGAAGAAGGTGCATTCTGATCTTAAAAGAGAAACACACAAGCAAAAATACTAATAAGGCATCTACAAAGTAATGTGTACTACAAGTCGTTAAGTTAAATAAAGGTGATAAATGCATTCTCAAATAATGTAACAAGTCTGTGAAAAAACACCAAAACAAGTCAAACTATGCGACAAAGAAAGAGGTCTTATGAGTACCTTTCTCGTTCTGGTGAATTGGAATTTGAACCTGGTCTCAGACAGTTGGTACTAGCACTTCTAACCCTGTCAAGAGGGGGCTGCAGATCACTAGGATCACAACATGCCATCCAACGTAGAGAGGAAAGGAGGGCAAAAAGACAAAAACAATAAAAAATAACAAGCAAAGAATATTAGATTCCAAAAAAGAACAGGCATGTCTCATCATGGCAAAGGAGACTGGAAAGCATGCAATGAAACCTGCTGACAATGACAGAAGCCACATGATCCTCCAGTTTACGTGGCTAATCTACTTACACTTTAAAAGATTTAGGATGATTTTTGGGTCCATCTTGGGTTAGCTAAGTGTATGGTCTAAAGCTTACCTAATGGTGCTGTCATCAGTGAACCTGAGCACACGCTGTGCGACAGTTTGGCGAGTGGCAGAGACCACTGACGGCCGGGGCTGAGTCTTAAGACATGCAGGAAGGGTAAAACTTAACATGCAACCATGCATGCAGACAAGGGAGCACACACACACATACACACACACACACACACACACACACACACACACAAATACAAAACATATAATCTTCAACAAGTGAAAAGTTTTATTATTATTTTTACAATGATAATAATAATAACCCAGAACTGTGGCATTGCTAATGTAATAATTTGAAGGGTGTATTGTCTTTGAGCTTCCACAGAAAAGGTGAAGAGCAGAACACCATGGCATCAAATGAAGATATTAGTATTAAAGCTCAACTGATATAAAAATATTGTGGCTTACACAAATTTTAAGAGCCTCCAAAACTTATACTCCAATAGTTTGTGTTTGACAGTGCTTCTTTAACAGATGTGACTGCCAGTTAATATCTGTCACATTTCCTACAGAGTAATAACTGAATAATATCAATCTTATATATTTTTTGATACTTGGTTATCTTTTAGAACATACTTTGAGGGTTTGCAAACTGTTGACTGAGGAGACATTTTATCTATTTCTTTACAATCTAATATATGGTATATATGTAGGGTAATCTAATATATATAAGACCTTAAGTGACATATTATTTTCCTTCTATTTCTATTTATTTATATTACTTGTTGATTAAATGCTAGTATATGTTGATGAATAGATTGTTTTTATAAATATATAAATATGATTAATATTATTATTTTTTTCTATATATTATAGTTTCTATATATTATATTATCTTATATTTAATTATATTTATATTCATGTTTATGTGTTTAATAATTTTAACATTAAATGGAAAGGAGAGGTCTTGGGGAAAAAGGCATGGAAAAACTAATAGTTGATACAATGTTGATTATATAATAATAATAATAATAATATGGAGTGGAGTTGAACTACCCTAGACCTTCTTGTGGTTTCTTCTTAAATACATCTGTCTAAGGTCTCTAAAATGTCTATGGGCAATATTTTTGCTGTTTTCAAATAAAGCATAGGTCGTGGACATCTGGGTCTATTCCAGTTTACCAGTTGGGCTCTAATTAACATAAAGTACATCATTACATTGGAAGTGATTTTAATACTTTTGTTTGTCTTGTTGAGTGTAATGTGTTTGAACAATATGAAAAAAGGGCGAAAAACACATAAATAATTAACACAACATGTAAAATTGAAAGGGATCCCATTTTACTTAAAGCCTCAAACTGGAAACACTAACCAATTGTTAGTACTGTAACAACAAAGATATTCAACATATAGATTTACCATGTTCTGTCTAAGTAAGTTAACCGCTAGTCCTTGTTGGTTGGTTATAAAGTCTTGGGCTTTAAGAGTAAAAGGGAATTCTCCTTCCAATTTGCCTCCTTACCTATATATGTCTTTATGAATGCCATTGACTAAGAGAGGCATCTTAGGTGGGAGTGTGCTACTGTACTTAGAGTACCTTCTGAAGTTAGAACAACGTGCAAGCATGCAAGAAGTGGATACAGTAAAACAAAGTAAAACAACAGCAACTGTAAACTAGAAAGCTAAGAAAAAGCTCATGCTTTACTTAAGAACCAGCTCCTGCCAGCCATTTGGCCTCTATATGGAAGGTTCTCTAAATAGTTCGCTGACTAAAATAAATGTCACAATAACACTTGAATAAAGTATGATGGTCATTTTGAGGTTAACTAAACTGTTGCCTTGTAGAGATTGTTGGCGTTGTATTTGGGCTGTGGGCCAATAAGGAGTGGAAAGTTCCACTGGTAATGGTCAGAGTGCTACTATGCTGCAGCTGAATACCGAGCAAAGTGCACGTTCCAATAGAAATACTTGAGAATGAGTGCACCTAAAGAATATGACAGTATCTATGTACTCATTCAATTAAACTCAATGCACTTCAAGGGACAAACAAACTAGAAAGAGGTGTATTGGTGACATGAAAACAACATTCTAACTCCTAGTGAAGATCCAGTCTGGGCCTAATATTTTACCTTTTTGTGTGCAGGCACTCTGCGCTCCTACCCCGCATTGATCTGTGTATCAAGATGACCTCACTGCAATTACCATGAAGATGGGTGACACATGAGGAAATAAACAAACAACAAACATACCAAACAATAAACCAGCAAACACAAAGAAAGAGCATGGGTATAACAGGACTCTGAGCAGACACTAAATATATTTTCAGAACAGGAGTAACTTGATAAGGCGTGATAAGGGGCACTCATTTAAAGGAGCAATCTGAAATCTCAAATTACAGAGCTTATTATGTGATTCCTAACCATGAAAAATGACCCTCTGGACATTAGTGACCATGTGAGATGGTGACTTTGTTATATAGAAGTAAAACAGTAAAAAATGCTAGAGAATACTGGATAAATCATTTTTAAAAAGCAAGTATGGATTCTGCATGGAGTGCTCTTTTCAGGGGTACAGGCCTATCCATGTAAGATGCAGTGCAATCTTACAGGCTAGCTAAGGTCAATTGTTGAAAAAAGGGTGTTCTCTCCTGGCTTTCCCTTTAAAAAAGGTAAAATTACAGGCAGTGTTATGTACAACAAATTACAAATCAATATAATTTCAGACAGCAGATCATCCTTCAGTCAATTTCAACACTGGATAATTATTGTATTTGAAAGGCCTCTTCAACAAACCCATCAAGTAAAGACAAGCGATATGCTATAAGGCACTTAAGGAAAAGATCATATTAATGTCATACACAAGCACAGACAATTCTTTACCTGTCATCCACATACTCTCTCTCTTGTACACGGCCACGGTCATGATAGCGGGTGGGGGAACGAGATCGACGGCTATGCTGAGCCTCATCTAAACTCCTGTACAGAAAGAGAGAGAGAGAGAGAGAGAGAGAGGGAGAGAGAGAGAGAGAGAGAGAGAGAGAGAGGGAGAGAGAGAGAGAGAGAGAGAGAGAGAGAGAGGGAGAGAGAGAGAGAGAGAGAGTATGTGAGTTATTACTGTTCATTTACTGATATACTGATATACAGTACCAATCAAATGTTTAGACACACCTAACTGAATGTGTCCTGATCATCATCTTAAAAACATTTGCTGGACATTAGTTTGATTTTGCTTAAGTAAGGTTTAGCGTAAGTAAAGACCATATTTTATTTTTTTTAAGAGGACACTGTGGACACCATAGTTAAGATGTCGTGGCTGGGGGGGTCATCCTAGCATTTGGTTCAAATGTTTTTAAGATGATTATCAGCACACATTCAACCAGATGTGTCCAAAACTTTGACTGGTACTGTATCTCTAAACCAACAGAAAATAAATAATAATAATAATAATAATAATAATACTGTCATGAAAAAGATGAAACACTTTTCTTATGATTCTGTTCCATGAAGTGTGTTACCTCTGCATGGGGATGTTAGCAGGCCGTGACCTGGCCCTGCTCTCCTCATCTCTATGAGGGGATACGGAACGAGAGCGATGGTGCGTTGACCTCTGCTGCTCAGGAACCTCTAAAGTGGTCCGCTCTCTCTCTCTCTCCCTTTCCCTCTCCCTATCTCTCTCCCTCTCTCTCTCCCTCTCTCTTTCCCTTGGTCGATTTTCTGCAGCTATAAATAGACAAAAACACAAGCAATACAAACAATAATTAAAAAAAAGAAAACCGCTTCAAAAATGCTAAAAGGAGTAAACAAGCGTCCAGGTTCAGTTCAGTTCAACTGTAAATGTGCATGCAGGAAAAAAATGAATAAATAAATAAACAACTAAAGATACCCATTTCATTCCTGTGTCTTTTTTCTCCCAAAACAGCAACCACATCTGTTCTAAACACTAGATGGACGTAAACACCCCAAATGAAGGTGCCAGGCCAATGTGTGAAACTGACTACGTAGCATTTACCCAGCAAAATATATTCTGCATTTACATTCAATTAGCTAGCACTTTTTAGTAAGCATCTAGAACATCTTCCCTTAGAAGAGCCAGCTATAGAGACTCTGAGAAACAGGCAGTTACAATCCAAGCTCCCTTGATAAAAGAAATTAATCTTTTTTTTACTGATACTATAGCTGTTTTTGGAGAACAAAAGCAAGGTATCAAGGATAAACTACCACAAACACTTTCATTTTCTACTCTTTACCATGCAGAGAGAAAAGTGAATGTAACATGTAACACAAAAGTGATGTGTAACTCTGAGGAGAGAGCACAGTGGCTTTTCTTTGTACAATCTACTTTGGCTTTTCTCCTCCTCCAGTGTTGACATGCACATCTTGCACTGTGTAGTGCAATCAAGGTCTACAGAGAAAAGCACTGGAGACAGGTCACTGCCTATGGAGCCTCTATAAGTCTTCCCTATAAGTAGCCAGTATATTAAGCACACTGCATACCTTTAAACTAATTGAACATGCAATTGTTCCATCAAGTATTCCATTGTATGAGTTAGTGTGCAGTCATGTACTGGAATGGGCAAGACGGGTGATCTTAGTTGCTTTCAATGTAGCATGACACTTGGCTCTAGGCCTGCTTAATCCCACATGGCTTTTTTCTTGGGCTTTGTGAATCAGGGTGGTCAAAGGAGAATGGCGAGAGTGGCCATGACCATGCAAGTCACATTTGGATTCAACATTAGTGTGCTGAAAGTCATCTCAGAACAAGCTAATTGGGCCAACTGTAGCTAGAAGGACTATAATAGCCAAAGACCATGGTGGGTGGGGGCCAATGCTGTTAGTGAAAAACAAGAAAGAAGTGTGCACAAGAGCATTAAAATTGGCTTGTAGCTTTCACCTGGCATATGTTACGGCCCCTGATATTTATTGGATAACCTCTAATCAGCACAGCATATCTGAACAACTGTTCTTCTTAAACAATATCTACTGATCGCAGTTTTCATGATCAAGATTTATACATTCACCATTATTTTCTTATTTGGGAATTGTGCAGTTAAAGGGTATGCTTTCAAATAGTAATAGGGGAGGCATCGTCGCATGGCACATATTGTCATCAAATTTCATTGCTCCAGTGCCAAACACAGCACACAGGTACACTATATGGACAAAAGTACTGGGACACCCGTTCTTTCATTGATTATTCCGAAATCAAGGGTATTACAAAATGAGTTTATCCTGCTTTTGTTGGAGTAACTGTCTCTACTGTCCAGGGAATTTTGGCATGAGGGTGGTAAGGCTGTACATTACACCTGCAGACAGCACTTAGTAAAACATTGTTCCTCAAAGCATCCAGCACCCAGCATGTGGAATTCATGCCTAGGTAACCCCAAACGAGGCACAATGTGTACTTAATACAAGTGTACTTAATAAACTGGCAACTTTTAATGTTTTAAAACCTTTAAAAGCAGCATTGTCTCCAGGAGGTCTACAGCAGAGGCTTTTAGTAGCAGGGAAAGTCGTCTGCCGGCTGCTTGCTTCTCTCTTTCTGTGTTCTATTGCACAAATCACAGTGTAAGTACAGAGGTTACTGGTGCCATGCCCCCCACCCACCTGCAGCCACTACGCCAATACCATCATCATAATCTGTTTCTGTGATACGCTGAGAGCCTGCACACACATACACATACATACAGACACACATTTGTGGACAGACAGACAGACAGACAAATTGAAATACAGACAAGACAGAGGGAAAAAAACATTTATATGTACATGAACGTGATTTTTCGATGAGAGAAAAGACAACATGTACATGTATGCACATTTACAGCAGCACTTCATATACACACATGCACACACACATATGTGACATTAAAGACATTCATAAATGTATAAACTCAACCACAAGAGTCACAAAACATTAATGAGATTACTTTCTCCCTTTTTAGTATGTGTGCTGTTTCATAACAGCGCTAATGATAGTCCCTTAAACTATCAAGCATTTTTCTGACTTCTTTGGCTATGTTCTAGGTCTAAGAGAAGTGTACAAGAAGTGTACGTTTGCCTCCCTGAAAGGAGCAAAATGAGTATTGCTTCCATCCTTCCATCCCACACCCTGTATTCACATATTCCTCCCCATCCACTCACGCTGCAGCTTCTTGGTGGGCGTGTCTGTGTGGGTGTGTCTACGGGGCAGGTATGGCGAGGGGTGGGGCAGCGGGATGGAAGAGAGGTCGTGAGTCTGCAGCTTGTACCAGTGAGGCTTATCATCCAGCAGAGCAGTCTCCAGCTCAATTAGGATCTACAGGATGAAAAACGACGATACATTAATGAAGAATGTTACAAGGAAGCTCTATACAACCACAATTAGTTTTACTGGTGAGGTTTGGTAACGTGATCTGTAGAGGTAATGTCACTGACTGATTCACAAGGGGGGTAAAGTGTCTGTATAATTTGCTTAAATGATCATAGACTGCATTAAAGGTCAAAGCGTATGTGCAATATTCACTGCATTCAATAGTATTAGGACCAAACTTTTATGATACAGCCATGCAGCATGCAGTGGTAAAGAGAATATATAATAACATAATGAGGACCCAAGTTGGCAACATGCCATGCTAAGCTTATCTTAAGATGACTGGTGTCTATCACTCACTATGGTGAGTGCAAATGACCCAAAGGAGCTAGAGCTGCTCCTTCAAATGTCCTCTGTTTTCTATGGGCAGGTTGGGCATAAGCTTTAAATATTTCAATATATCCTAAGTGGAACCCAAGACTGTAGTGAACATGGACGCGGTGGTTCCATTCGTTTCTGTTCTGTAGAAATGAAGCCAAAATTGTCCATCAAATTTGCAATGAGAGTCTGCGCAGCAGAGACCAGAGGAGGAGCCAGACTAGCTACTCACTTGCTATTCATTTTCTACTGAATTGTTTAACTGAAATTGTCACTCCCTTGTTGACCAATAGGCAAGGGATTCATTGCTTAGTCAGCCTTTTCAGTCAGAGAGGGACATGATCCAAGAAAAACGGTTAATTAAACATATTAAAATGATGAAGTGCACTTTGTGCAGTAACAGCTTGCCTGTGCTAGCAAAGAAAGACAGTACATGCTATGAAGAGTTCCACTGTAGTTTTTTGGGGAAACTGACATGCATGTTTTCCCCCCAAAAAACCTTTGTGGTAATGTTGTTGAACACACAATGTATATGCTGTACTGTGCAGCCTATAAGCTCATAATCAAAACAGTGGATGAACTATTTCTCAGCAGCAGTATCCCTAGAAAGATCAATGTTCAATGCTGTGAACTTTTTTTTCACAAGACATTTGCTCATTGCCTTTATGTGTTCACTGCTAGGAAACAGAAAAGTGAACTGATGAATATTTTTAAGATACTTAGCCTAAAAGAACTAGCCATAGTAGTAGTGATGGATTATGCCATGCCACTCCTGGCTTTACTGGTTTATCAGTAAGAAAGCTGTGGCATTTAACTATTTAACATCATGTACCGTATGTATAGCTATAGAATGTTTTTACAGCAAATAAAAGCTGGTGTGTATTTTTACAATGTATTTTTATAGTTAAGGATATTTAATTAAAAAGGTTAAGGTTATTTTTAAATTACTAATTTTATCCTCTTATAAAAACAAATCCACTTCAAATTGAGGCTTAAGAGTGTCATACAAATAATTGTTGTTTTACATACCTCTCCCAGAAAGTCACTTTCCTCATCCTGCACTCTGGGCTGGTCCCACACTGTAATCTCCAGCATGTGCTCTCTGAAATCCCGCCGGTGCACATGGGAGTACACAAAGGTTTGGTTCCACTTGGGCTCCAAACTCTTCTTGACCGTCTTCGTTCTCCGCTTGCTTTTATCACTGAAAAAGCCACAAAAATTTACTACATGTAAATTTTCAGAGGAAAATACTTACTTTAAAAAAACATGACCATAAACAAACATCATATACCATATACAATGGTTTCTACTAATGAAGAAGTATTTAGAAGGTCTTTAAAAAGTCTGAGCACCTTCTATCAGGCAGGAAGTACATTTTGACGTAAGGGTTTCGGGGTCGTCCATCCACTCTGGGGGGCAGCTCTTTGGCCTGGAGCACGTTCATGATCAATTGATGGCCCACCTTATCATACCACATTTTCACCTGCAAGAAACACAGGCACTGGTTTCATACACAGCTAATAAGAAGAAAGCAGAGTGCATGAGTAGCGTGAGCTGAGTAGTATGATCTCCACCGAGAGCTGTCCAGGCAGGAGCTGGGGTGCATCTCTCAAACCACTGGGGCTGGAAGGGGACAGGACAGATATGGATGGCCGCTCCATCTTCTGAGATTCGAAAGAGCTTGAACCTGCTGTATAGGTACAGAGACAACAATGGCACCACTAAAATCACAACTGACACCATGCTTAACCGAGGGCTAAGCAACCAGCTCTTATTCCAGAACATGACATTTGAGGAGGTACTCACTAGATTCTAATGGAGGGTGTGATGTTTCTGGTATTCTCGGTATATCACTGGAAACAAAAAATGAATTCATATAATTGCAGTGTAAAAATGTTCTCATGCATCTCACACACGCTTATGCATATAGAGCTGTGACACAGTAGGATCTGAACAAAACGGCTGATAAACATACGGAGCAATTGGGAGGTATACGTAGAACAGTTGCTGCCTCTTTCTTTGAGGTCTGCACTTTCCACAGGGAAATTGACAGAGGCAAATGGGGAGAGAGTTGGGGGGGATGAGGAGTTTGTTTTACTTACTGGCAAGATTTATACACCCTTCGCGAGTGTTTGGAGAGAAATCAATGAATACATCTTTTTAAAGAGGTAGGAGGACAGTGCAAAGGAGAATACAATGGCTAACACTGAAAACTAAATACAATAGGAGCATAAATTACATCAGAACTCTGCACTGCTGAAGTAGGCTGGACTGAGCAAACACTTGTGCTTTGAGTGCAGACTTCCGCTTGAAAAGACTTTGACAAATCTCTGTGCTTAAGAGATCCTGCAGGTCATTTGCCACTAAAATAACACTAGCTGTGGCTAAAAGAAACAGATCTCATTAACAACAGAAGGAAGGTAATGTGAAGACTTACCCAATGGGCCTTGAAACAACTAATTCGACTTGGGGGTCCATTTGGGAATTCAAAATGATATTGTAAACTTCCTTCTTAGTTAATCCTGGTAATGATTTACCATTCCACTGTAGCACCTCATCTCCTGGAGATACAGAAGAACAGAAATGGAAATGTCTGAGCAAATTCACTGTAATTTCTTGGTTATGTTGGAGATCATTTGTTCTACATCTCAATGGTGAAATCCTGTGCGTGGATCCGTACTGACAGATAAATGGAAGTGAAGCAGAACTGAGCTAACCTGCCCGTAAATGTCCCACCACGTCTGCCAGGCTTCCTTTTTTAACTTTGGTGATAAAGGCCCCGAGTCTCCCTGTTTCTGTGATCTTTCCCCCTACCACCTACACACACATTACATTTAAACAAAACACACCACACACTTAACATAGTGAAAGGGCATCAGAGAAAGGGCAAAACAAGAAGGAATACAGTCACTGTCACAAAATCTGTGAGTAATATTACTATGTGGACCCATGTCTGTGTGTGTGTATGTGTATGTAACAGGGTGTAATTGGCATCAAAGCTGTGTGTGTCACCTAACCTTTAGCCCCAGCAGTGCTCCAGCCTCTTTGGGCATGGCCGTGCGCTTGCTTAGAGTGATTCGGCCGATTAAATGATCACCTTCCTTGGAGGGTTGCCATGTAACCGGATGCTGGAGAGAACAAGGCAGTGATTTAATCCCATCAGTGGTGAAACTCTCTCATTACATCTAACCCTCACATCACCTTTATTCACACAAACACACAGACAGACACAAACAAACATATACAGTTAGCAAAAAAGACCACAACAAAAGTAATCCATTAAATATTCATGTATATCAGAATATTATGACCACCTACCTAACGGTGCAAATAACCCTCCTTGGCTTGGATGACACTAGCGAGACACTGTGGCATGGACTGTATTAGGTGTTGAAAGATCATTATAGAGATTAACTGGTCCACAGTGGCACATTCGTGGAGTACCGCATGTGAGAAGTCCATTCTTGGTGCACTTTTTTACGAAGTCAGCGGTTTCTGAGATGCATCCCTTCACCCACATAGTCATATCAGAATATTATGACCACTCCTGCTTTGGAATTAACTCAGCCTGGGACTCCACAGATGCCATATATATATATATATATATATATATATATATATATATATATATATATATATATATATATATATAAGCAAACAGGAGTTATGGTCGTCATGGATAAAAGACATGATTTGGTGCAATAATAAGGTACTGGGCGAAGGGTGGTAGCATATCGGAAACCGCCAACATACAGAGCAATCAGCTCACCACTGTAGTTCAGTTAATCTCTATAATGAACACCTTGCATCACCTAATACAATCCATGTCATGATGTCTTCCTAGTGTCACCCGAGCCCTGGGTGGCTATTCCAACTATTAGGTAATAATATTCGGCCAATTTTTACAAGACATAAACTGCTGATGTCATTGTACATCAGAGAGTGCTATGACAAGTGAGACTTGCTTAAAAAACGCTTTTAAAGATGACTATGTAGGTTCATGTCAGTTTTAATAACATAGTATATATGTAGCTTCATGAACACTACCCTTCAGTAAAGTGTTATTACACCTTATTACACAGGCAAAAACAATAACTGAATTAATTATTTACAATAAAAGGTTCAGGTTATATTTATAGATGTATGGCTGTGTCTTCACCCATTTCTACACTGGGACTTTTGCACCTTTTGTGGTTCTACCACATTAAATGTGTCATTTATAAAAACAGCCTTTCAATCTACACCACATAAAAGTTAATATAATGTACAGGAATACATACATGCCAAACTGTGGGGTCCAAAGGATAGCACTCCCAGTCCCCTGGTAAACAGAGGAAAAGAGAGAAGAGGCACATGGAGTGAGGCCTCAGAGTGCAGAGAGCACCACAAACATGCAGTCTCACTGCCCGACGAGCTGCTGCTTTACGCTAGCCAGAACACACACTCTCCAAACCTGCTGTATACACTCACAGCACTCAGTTTATTGAACATTTGGGCTCCATAGGGGCACACTTTGCCAAGCTGTCACCCTAAAGCATGGCCCTCTCAGCAAACCCTGCAGGACGAGGGCACGAATGGGAATTAATGGTCTGCTATGCTGCTAAACTTGTGTTTGCACAGAGTCTAAGAGCTTCATTTAGTCTCTTGACAGAGGAAGCTTCATGACATGCAGTTACACTCATACACAAACACACACACACACACACACACACACACACACACACACACATACAGAGGCAGTGTCAGAGCTTTCCATGACGTTGGCCTCATATTTACTCTTGGCATGCTTTATGGAGGGGCACCATGTGCGCATGTGTGCCCCTGCACTGACCATTTTCTGATTATTCCTGAGCACATGGGACATCTCAAGTGCCAGAGGCGATCAAAAGAGTTGGGTATGACGCACAGTAGAGAAGCAATGAGCTCATGGTTTACCCACACTCTGGAATCTTGTTTACAAACTATCTGAAGCACTCAAAATTTACTTACGAGAATGACTTTTTAAAGATGTAACAAAGAACAGATTGTAAAAATGTAAAGTAATGAAAAATGTGTATTAACAGATACGATGATCATACACTGTATTCACTGTATGATTGTGCACTCTGACATTTCCAGCTGCTTTTAATGGTAAGGTACATCTTTATAGATGTCATTCATATTTTCTCCAGCTCCTGTAAGACCATTAAAGAGCTGATCTCACGCAGAGCTAAAAAAGGAACCTGTGCATAGAAGGCTTGTTTGAAATGAGCTTTGATTAACCACTCGCTGCTCTTATTCCCTTTTTCTTCCAGCCAGACTATCTAACTCAGCTGGAATTATGGGCTGGCTGAGGAGTTCAGGCGATGCATGAGGCCAGGGAGAAAGAAAATGAGAAAAAATAAGCTCTATGGAGAGATAAGACCTAGGTGGCTTACTTACAAGTATGTCAGAAGCTTAAAACTATATAGAATGCAATGCATCTTTGTTTCTTCACCATCTAACCCAGTTCTGCTCTGAAAAGTGCTGCCCTAAAAAAGTTTCTCTAAAACATACACACACATAAAAGGCCCTCTGCAAATATACCAACAGACAGCTCATACAAAAAAGGGGGTCAGTGGTGATGTCATCAGTGTGAGACCATCACAGTTCCAAATGGCAAAAATCAATAGCTCTGCGTGGTTCTTCAAAACCAGCCACGCAAGGAAAATACCAACACAAAACCCTTTTTTTTTGTTGGTGTTTTTAATTTTTTGACCTTGTCTACATCTGGCTTGTCCTTTAGAATATTTATTTAGAAATGCTCCAAAAATACTTAGAATAAGATCTTTTTACATTGACCTTAATTAAAAGTTAAGAGGGTTTTTGGAGATACAAGGGTTTTGCATGATGGCAATGTTAATATTAAGTATATAATAAATAAATAAATAAATATATATATATATATATATATATATATATATATATATATATATATATATATATATATATCAAAACTAATTAGCTGCTTAGCTGCTTTTCACAGCTCTTTTGTGTAATATTCTCATGCTCCAGATACCCTGTCATCTGCACATCTGCCAGGCGACATCACCCAGATTTAGAGCCAGGGCTTCCACATTACACTTTCAAATGACACTGCTGTTAAAAAAGTGGAAAGTGCAGAGATCCAATGTCTGCATCCATCTAAAATGCATCTAATGTTTACATGCACACATAAAAATGCATCGTCTAAGAAATGTACACTACTGTTCTTTAAAAAACAGCACAATACATGCTAAAAAGTACTCAAATGTTTAGTTTACACTGAATAAAACTGCAATCTAATTCTAGCCATCAGTGGCTAGAAACGCATCTCTTGCTTATGATGCTGCTGTTGGCCACTGCAGTGTTTTACAGTACTAAGAGTTGCAGCAAACTGGTCAAACACACAATGTAATAATGTCTGAAAGGAATATCAGAACCAGTTAGTACAAAACCATCAAAAACACGGCACAGTCACGTCAATATACAAGCTAACACAAGCTCCTAGAATCACTAGAGAGTGGCACTCATGCTCATAGTCTGTGTACAAAACTCTTGTGGCCTCTTACCTGCAGTGTAAATGAATGCTCTCAGTCTGATTAAGTCCTGTTACAAGGGTAAGAATGAGTTGGTGTACTGTTCATTCTCTTTTTTTCTCTTCTCTCTCTCTATCTCTCTCCTGGTCTCTCTCTGTATCTCTCTCTCTTTCCCTCTCTCTCACCCTGCTGTTTACATTTCATCCCCAGCTTGTGTTAATACACTGACCTTTTAAGTCTGTGTTCAACCACTTTGTCCGCCAAACAGCAGCTACCATGAGCACAACCTTGCCTGCCCCACACCCCTTATTGGTTTAGCTCATTGGTCCAAATACACACACAAGAACATTCAAGGCACACCACTTTCTAAGAATAGCTGCATGTCTTTGTCTAGCTAAGATGTTAATAAGAACAAGCAAATATGCCATTTTCTGAGCATTACATAACCTAATGTAGATGCAGGCATATCCAGAAAGAATCCTTAGACAATTGGCAGTTGAAACAATTTTGTAATTGGTAGAATTCCTTTCTCAGGTCAGGACTATGTTTAAGAAAAGTCAGTCCAGGTTTATGCATACAGATTGATTCACATAAACTCACATTTAGACTAACATACTATGTGTCAGTTGAGATACTGAGTAGGTCCTCCTTGTGTTGCCGCAACAAGACCTATGTGAGGTGGGGCCCCCATGGATTGCATCAAATGAGTCTTTGGTGTCAATGACCTTGCTTGGAGCACTTTTGGTAGGTACTGGCCACTGCATACCAGAGAAAAAAACATACGACCTGCCTGATGCTCTGGAGGTGTTCTGACTCCGTCGTTTAGCCACTACAATTTGGCCCTTGTCAAAGTGGGTCAGATCCTTATGCTTAACCATTTTTCCTGATTCATCACCTTTAAGAACTGACTGTTCACTTGCTGCCTAACATGTCCCACCCCATTAACAGATGCCATAGTTGAAGACAATCGTTTTCACTTCCCCTGTCAGTGTAGATAATGTTATGGCTGACAGGTGTATATGTAAATTACCCCTGTTGTAATTGGCCAACCTGTAACTTTTGCTACAGGTTAGTCTTACTGTTAAGGCTTATTACCAAATAATTACTATTACTAATTACTAAAGGAAGTAAAGGTGATACAAAGGGTTCTTTAAGCAATGCCACAGAGCAGTTTAAAGAATGCAAAACAGGGGTGGGCAATATGGTAAATGTATAATATTATTTATTCACCATATGGCCCACCCCTGTTTTGCATTCTTTAAACTGCTCTATGGTAAATATATATCCTGATATTCAAAGGCATTTTCACAATAAATTATATTTATCGTAATATGTTGACATGCAGAGAACCATTTTTGTCAAAGAGATGCACTTACAGATTTCAGTGTAAAGTTATTTTCCAATGTAAAGACTCACAGTAAAACACTCACAGCTCCTTTACAAAAATGGGAAAAAACTTTTTTGTAGCACTGCTTAAAGAACCCTTGTGTACTACACACGCACAGTACATGAACTGGGCAATAAGTACTAGATGTGCACCACACGTGTATTATGCAATAAGAAAATGTTGGGTACGACCTACCTCTCTCACTGACGCTCTCAATCTCCACATCCTCGCAGCTGGTGTACTCAGGTGTGGAGCCACCCTCCTCCTCTGAACTGCTGACCGACATTTGTCGCTTGTTGCTACCGCGCTTGGACTTATAAGGACGGGGCGGAGGCGGCCGAAGGGACTCGGACTGGTCAGAACTGAGCGAGTCATTGCGCAGCATACTTTCTGCCTTTTCCCGTTTGGCCTTGCGCAGCATGGCGGCCGAGCCAGGCTCCAGGTGGCTCGGCTGCAGCTTCCTGCCCCATTCTGGAGGTTCCCTGAGCTCAGGGGCGCCGGCGGTCGCGGCAGGGCCCACCCGGAACCCTGGGGCTGGCGGCTGGGGTTGTGGGGTGTGGTTCGTTTTAGAAGGAAGAGGTTGCATGGCAGGTCCGCCCTGCCCCCCAGTGCCCCCCACGGTCCTCTCCCCAACATAACTTTGCTGCTGGCCCTCAAGAGAGGCCTGCCGCTCGTCTGACCACCTACGACTCAACATACCCTCCTTCCTCACCTCCCCAGTCTCCCTTTCACCCATGCCTCCCTCAGCCTGTCTGCTCTGGGGCGCTTTCGGGTGTGGATGGCCCTCCTGCTCCCCAGGCTGTGGCTTGGCCGGGTGCCGTGTAGTGCCAGGCTCACCTCGGTACTCCTCTTGAGGTGGCCTGTGTTCGCCCTCTGTCCTTCTGGGTTCCCCTACACCACTCCTGTCTAACTCAGCATCGCTTCGCTCATGTGATCGAGTCTTGACTAATCGCCGGCTCTCCCTGCGACTGTTCCCTGCGTCCCGTTCCTCTGAACCCTGGGACTGGAGTTTGGGCAGTCCACGTCGCCTCTCGCTCCTTGGCCCAGCCTTGCCGTTCTGATCTGAGGTTGAGGACTGCTTTTTCCTGAGAGAGGAAAACATGACATGACTTCTTATTGAAAGCTTTTTATAGTTAGATTTGTGACATACATATAGCATGTTGTTGCTAAACACAAGCATACCTGCATATGTGACTACATGATAAATAAGCTGTTGTAAGTAATAAGTACCATACATAGATTGATGGAATCTCATTTTGTATAGGTAAAAGTAACATAAATGACTTAACAACAGCTGTATAATGATTTCTTTCATAAAATCAAGCTATTTATTTTAGTAGACTTCCACTCATTATGCTAAGCTAAGCTAAACTAAAGTGGCTCTTTACACTGCACACGGAGTAATGAAAATGCTAAGACCAGACCAAAAAAAAAGTTTAATTACCAAAATGTCAAAGTTCCCTTTGAGGGCAAAGTAAACTGTTACTATATTTAGCAACAGTGATTAAAGTATGAAGACAAGTATGAAGTCAACAAAACTACTGAAATAACAAAAAATATGGCAATAATCATGATTGTCATTTTCAGTTTCAGCACAGCAGAAAGGGAGAAGCTGAGTACCTGTCTCGTGGAGGTTCGCTGCGGGAGCGAGATGAATTCGTGTCGGCCTGTCCAGCAACAGGGCCTTTGCTGGGGTGAATGGAGGCAGGCAGCTGGCTGTCATGGGCAGTAGAAGCAGAGGATTCGAGGGGGATCTGAGACCTGGAGCGCACCTTCTTCTCTCCTGAGGGGTCTCCACACATAGCTGGGTCACTCACTGCCGTCCCCAGCCCCGCTGGCTTCGGCTTTGGCCCCTGTCCTGGAAACCATTCCCCTGATTTGGTGAGGATGTCCTGCTGCTTACGGCACTGGTTACATACCCACATTACCTGCAAAGAGTAGAGCATTTCAAGGATGGTGAGCTTAGAATTAATTTAACCTAGCCTGATAGAGGGGCAACAGCATTGCATCGCAATTGCATGAATTAAAACTAACAGCAAATTCCTCCATGATGAAGCACTTTAGTATCTTACAGCTCACAAGTTCTACAATTTCTAGTCAAGGCAATTACTAGAAGTCAAATCTTCATCATTCCAAATAAAAGACAGAACAGACTAATTGCAATTATGTAACATCAGTAGCAAGGAGGAGGAGGTTGGCTGCAAGGGCAGACAAGCTTTATTACAGGTGACCTGAGAGCCCCAGTCATTCTTACAATTAAACTCAAGATAGCTGGTGGACAAGTACATGCTTGAGAATATTCAGAAAGGATACACACTAGAGATACACACTCAGCTCAGAAGAGAAAACTCCCAACATTACATAGCCATTTAACATATGGCTGCATAAAGCCAAGAAGACTACGCAATAGGCAAGATATGCTGAGGGGTGACTGGGTTCTTGCAAGGATCAGGTCAGTCTTAATTAATGTTAGGTGAGTAATCATAAATTTATTGTAATCAATGTTAAATGTTAAATTGTAATATTGATTTATCTGGCCTCATCTCTAAATTAATGCCATAACTGATGCTATCATGCAGCTTATTTTAAAGCATTAACATTGAGGATTCAGATAGATACCATCTCTCAGAGTAAACCCACCTTTTCTGTTAGCTTCCTTTAACGCAGTTCCTATGCTGCAGCTCCAATAAAATGGGATGCTCTTGGAAGCCACACATAATCCTATGGTGACCATGCCCACTGGCAAGCTTCGGCTAGAAGGGGTATAGACTCTTTCCGATATTGACTGGTGAAGCAGTGGAGCTGTATTCTCTAGTGTGATGGAGCTCCATCCAATATCTTTGTGGTGAGTTGGAGTTTCAGATCGTCCAACACCCCACCTCACTAATGCTTTTGTGGCTGAACGCAAGTACAGAGGCGACTGAAAACCCTTCCCAGAAGAGTTGAGGCTTTTACTGCGAACAATAGGTACTCCTGATTTCAGAAGAAACATTGGATGAGTTGGTGCTTATACATTTTTGGGCATTTTGTGCTTTATATCTATGGGGGGAAATATGCTTGTAACTATTTGAGTTGGTTTTAATTAAAACTTTATTCAGAACACATGAAATAACTAAAGTTAGCTAACTTAATGTGGGCATTGTTGACACTGGGATACAAAGTCATTGGGTGTGTGGAATGGAATCATATGGCCATAAAGCATACACATTGACCATGTACTCCATGGAGATAGCTGAAGGAGCCATGATGAGAGTCATGGCAGGCTAGGTCCTGTTTTCATAGGCATTAGCAGCTCTATCCATCACCCTCCCCCATATCCTCACTTGGTCCCTGCTGATTCCCTCAGAAGGAGACTGATGGAAAGAGAACACAAAAAGACCTTGGCACATTCCATATTTTCCTTCTTTTTTTCCACCCCTCTCCTCCTCCAGATTGCTTTTGATTAAAGTGTTGGGGGGTGGGGGGCATAAACACGGCTATATTTATCCAGGCAGCCACCCAGCCAGTACCATCAGGAAGCCGCAAACAATTCCCCAGCTCGCTGCATAGCTTTGGTGGGTTAAGACGTTCTTTGGCCCCCTGAACAATGCCAAACCAACACACACATGCACAGAGGGACACACACTTTCACATACACAAACACACACAGCCTTCTGCTGCTGATGTATGTGCCAGCAAAACACACTCTGTGGTTATAGCAGGATAACAGAGTGTTCACATATGCCACCTGCTACCAAAACTCTTGTCCTAGTTTTTGTTATCCTTCAAACATTAAAACTTAACAATGCATACCATCTACGGCACAGATTGCACAACTGCAACCAATGTCGATATCTACAGACAAACAGATCAGAAAACAGTCATAAGAAGACCCATTCTAATAATAACATAATATAAGCAAAAAAGCCTTATGTAGACTGCTTCCAAACAGCATTCCAAGATTCCATTCCAAAGATGCTGATGAAATGAAGGTTGGTGCTTAACTTAATTGCATGGGTGAATCTCAGTGACAGTCCTAAATGGCTGATACACAATGGTCAGAATACAGAATTACTTTGATGGAGTAATACTGCAGCTCATTTTGCTAATTTTATTTAAAAATAATGTAGACAATTTAGACAAAACAAGGCAAATGTCATTTTAAATTCAACTAATTGCCAATGATTTTCTTAATCATGGTCATATTTCTGGAGTTGTTCAAACTGGAGAGCAGCACATTACCAGCAAACTCTGCTAAATATGGTTAAAATGGTTTACTCTGCTAAAAAAAAAAAGTAAATGCTAGCTTTTAACCTTTCTTCTCAAAAATCTCCACACTCTCAAAAGTAAGGTAGACTACCTCAGGTGACCGCCAAACTGCAGCTGTGGGAGGTGAACTGTGGAAAGGATAAATGCTAACCAGCGAATATCTTTATATCGCATGGTACTGAGAGGAAATAATAATAATAATAATAATAATAATAACAATAATAATACTGAGTGTTGAGTGAAGGATGAAGTTGAGTGACTGGAGTTGGAGGAAAAGTGAAAATTAGTAACCTAAGCTTTGCTTAGCTAGCTCAGCTACAGATTCACAGAGTAGCACAGCACAGGAGTTTACAGCTGCTTCTGACTAACTGCTGCTCCACAGACATGACATAAAGACAAAGAACATGTGTCTAAGCAAGCAAATTTGAGCAACTGGTGCTGGAGTAACATAAAGTCACAATACAACAGGTTATGTCCATGACCCGCCTGTGTTCCAGCTAACGGAGCCTCTGATCCGTGGCACATGGGAGCAGCCATGGGAGCAGTGTAAGTTACTTCGCTTTTAGATAGAAATGCTTGTTGAATGTGTGTCCATTTCTGGTTTATGACATCCAGGTCTGCTTGCTATCTTTTATAAGAAATGACTCACACCTGTTTTCACACCTGTTTTCATTGGCCTTTTTTTTCACACCAGTTTTTAGACCGTGAAATCACCAGTCAGCAGATGACCACAGCACCCCACCCTGTGGCCAAAGACCAGCCAACCCTACTATCCGGCAAGACTCGGAAATAATAAATGTTTTTGTTACAACATTGCTTTACAACATATAAATATGCTATGATATGCTGTGAGCCCATCATAGATCCATATCTTGTTATTTTCTTCACAAGCCCCAATAAAGCAATATCAGTGTTTTCTTTCAAAATAACATGGAAGTAAATAGCTGAACATTTTCCATCTCAACCAAAGATAAATACTTTGGATTTCTACATGAAAGAAAATGTTTAATTAGCAAATGCATTCTTTAAAAGAATTAGAAACTAAAGAAACTAAAAATAATAAATAAATAAACATACAGAATAAAGCCCAAACCAGAGAGAGACCAAGCATCTTTTGGGCCTGGCAACTGGAGTCAGGTGAGTGAAGGAATGTAGGGATGAGGATGTTGTGTAATAGAGGACTAGAGAAGCACTGAAGAAGTTTGGGGCAGGAGGTGCAGGTCATGGCGATGGACAGTGAAAAAAACATGTCCTCATTGGACAGGCCTGGCAGTGCTCCAAACTAATCTAAAGCAAATCAGCAGCAGAATCCCCCAGCTGTCAGGCACAGGTCTAGACTCTCACAGATTGGGTTAGTACACTACTACCACACCACCAACACTTCACACCCTTACACAGCTCTATGTGTTTCTCAGTGAGTAAACTGTTTCTATTTACAAACCGTTTGTTCAGATATGCATTCATTATCATATTACATTTGACAGTAATGTGATCATTCCTGTTATATGCAGATTACATTTTATACAAGCATATTTATTCATGGATGTTTAGTTATTATATTATATGATATTATATTATAGTAAAATACCTACTTGCCACTAAGATCTTGGTATGTCAGTGAAGCAGTTCAGGTGTGATATGAGGCAGGACAATGTTGTCACTTTCTAATCTGGCACAGTCACATGGATATCGCTTTAAATCTGTTAAACTAACCTCTAGAGGCAATTTGTTATATGCTTTAAAGCCATCTCAGGGGAGCAAAGACAGCACCATTAGCCATTTCTGGATGCAAAAACTAGGACACAATCTACGGTGAGTGTTTCTATGTGTGTGCGCCTGTGCAAGAGTGTGGTCATGTGTAGGGACTGAGATAAAATAATCATTAATCTTATGCCTTTTGACTCCTAGAAACCAACTTGGCAGAGGCAAGGTGCAAATGTGTGGTATTACATATTCAGAGTGGACTGTCCAGCATAGTGGTAGCTTTCTCTCACATATAAGCAGAGTTGCTCACACTTTCTGTGAGTAAGTCTTTCTCTGCTCATTCAGCACATACTGTATGCGGCGTTTCTGAAAACGAGTACAATATCCTATTTTCCCATGAATTTCCATTAAACCCTAAATACAGATTTTCCAGTTGTTGGTTTAACACACAGACGCTTTACACAGACGAGTTATTGTGAAATATTAAATATGTAATTCAAGTACATAATCTAACAAGTTAAAACAATCTTTAAACAGACTTTAAACAGATTTTTATTAAACTGAGAAGTTTTACTTTGCAAGCTGTGTTGTTTATGTCTTTCATTGAAAGTATTACATTGATATCTCATTTTTATGCTAAAGTACATTTTATAAGCAAGTACAGTAATCCGAAATCTTTACGGACCGTCCCCCACAGCATGTAAACCGTGGATTTGGCAAAGAATACAGTTTTACTGCCGCTGTTACTTTTTACACTATTAATTCCCTAAATCTTGGCACAAAGCTGCAGTAAAAACATACAGACTAAACAGCTGTCTGTCATGTGAATGATGTGAGGGGATAAAACTGAGAAAAGGACAAATCTGTAAGTGAACCCGGACAGGATTAATTTACCCAGGATCCTGGAATAATTCTCTCTTTCACAGAAGCTCCTGTGTGATTTTTATATCCATCTGCACTGATGGAAATACTCCACATTGCCTCTCTTTTAAATTTTTGGCAGATGCATAAAATGATCTTATTCATACTGTGAGTTTTGTGATCTGTTACACTACTAAGTAAAATTTAGACAAGGGATCATTTGCAAACGAAGTTTACTTAAGTACAGGATCGGTTTTCCCTTCAAAGTATTCTGTAATATTTAAAACACAGTGTATGCTTTGGTAATGCTCATCCAAATCCTCTTTAAAAAAAACAACAAAAGAAATATATTTAATAATCCATAGTGACAGTTATAGTAAGATCCAATAATAATATCAATATATTTGTAACAGCAGTAATTCTACTAATTACATTCTACACTGTGCGGTAATTAATCTTCAGGTATACATGGAATGGGGAATGAATGCAGTACTTCACGAGGGAGAAAGAGACAGAGGGGCAGCCAGTTTTAGCCCTGCAGGATACATGTCAAACTCCTGAGGCCAGAGTGCCAGTGACGGGCTAATTATCAGACTAATTATCATAAAAGCTGCTGGTGATCAGTAAGGTGCTGCTGCCTGTGAGCATGTGGATGGACACATGGTGACCAGGAGCAAGCGCTGCTCACTGTCCTGTGGGCCCCTGCTGCCTCAGCCAACACATCAGGCAGTAATTAACACATCATTACTTATAACACAGCTAAAACATATTGAAAAAGACAAAAAAACAAGCAAAATCAGCTTTATAAGCTCAGCACATAGGCCCGATACAGCTGGGATAAAGTATCTACAATTTCCCAGCATTCCTAGGGCTGTTTACCCACAATTTGAAGTACACTTAGCAAACATTACTTTGTATATATTTCAAAATATTCATTCAACTCTCATTTAATAAGTACTATGTTTTCAAAATCCGTATGCTATACTGTTTCTGAATTTCCTGCATTACTGAATGAATGAATTTACTGCACTGCTGACTCAAAACATTAGGACCACTCACAGATGATATATGGATTATCCCAAAGCTACAGAACATGTCCAGGTCAACACGTATTTTTGTAGTCAACATGTTAGTTGCTGAAATGGTCAGGTCTGAAGATCTGAGTGACTTTAACCCTCAAATTGTTACAGCCAGATGGTGGGTCAGAGCATCTTCACAACAGCAAACCTTGTGGGGTGCTCCTGGTCAGCTGTGGGGCGCTCCTGGTGAGCTGTGTTTAACTACCGACAGTGGTCTGAGGAGAGCCAAATTAACAGGCTCAGTGGCATGTGAGGGAAACTGATAGGCTTCTGTAGCATAAGTCTCAGAAATGTGGACCGGTCAGAGTGCTCAACCACTGGCCACCATCAAAAGTGCCCACAGTGAGATTGATGCAAATATCTGCAGAGGACCTTGAAAAAGGCAATGGAAAAGGATGGCATGGTCTGATGAGTTGTTTTTATATCACTTTAAGACTAGATATGCATGCCAATTACCTGTAGGATGCATGTGATCCTCGTCAGATCTGTGGCGGATTCACCTTGCGACTGACAGGAGTTTAAATGATCTGTTGCTGACATTTTGGTGTGATATATCACAGGGAATGTCATTAGTCTTGTAGAGTAAGATGTTTTGATAGTATGCAGATGACCATCAGTAAATTAGTCGCACAGATAATGTTTTGGCTGGAACTGGAACTAAAATTCCCTTACGTTAACACAAATGTTTGTGGACACCCCTTCTAATGAATGCTTTAAGCATCTTTAAGTTGCACCCATTGCTGACATAGTGGTGCAAATGCACACTGAGCTGTGGAGCAGTGGAACTGTGTTCTCTGGAATGATGGCACACCATCCAATACTTGCGGGGGTGGGTGGTTATAATCCAACATCCTAACCTCACTAATGCTCCTGCAATCAGATCCTTACAGCAATAATCTTTAGAATCTGGTAGCAAGTGTTTCCTGGACAGTAGAGACAGTTACTCTAACATGCAGGGTAGAGCAGGATGACTTCTTTGTTCAATAACCTGTACACTTAATATTTCAGAAGTGTAAGGTTTTGGGACAACATTGCCACTCACCACAGTGTCTGAAAGATATATAGACTGTCTCTAATAATAAAATGTCTATGATATAAAACATTTCCTTGCTAAAAAAAATATTCAGTTTACAAAACAAAACTCTGAAAAGCATGCTCCAGTTTCAACAGCAGATCAGCTAATAATACAATCTTTTTTTGTGTGTGTGTGTGTGTGTGTGTGTGTGTGTGTATGTGTGTGTGTATGTGTATTATCTGCTACAGGCATATCCTGGATTACATGGAAGCACTTGTCTCTCTCCGCCCTCCTTCAATTCAGCACAAGATTAAGAGGAAATAATACAGAAGATGTATTTAGACATCCCCCTTTCCAGTCACGTCCTCTGAGGGTAGGTTATTTTTATCCTCGCACTCAGAAGAAAAAACGAAATCAATCTCTGTCTATGCTTTTGGTGTTGCAACAAAGTGTATACAATTACACACAGTTTGTGTCTGTGAAAGCAGATGTGGAGATAGTGACTGGATAGATTTCAGAAGAACAGAGAATAAATAAAATCAATCTCACTCCAGGCGTTAGCAACACAACATAGTGTATACAGTTACACATCGTCTCAGACTCAGAAAAAAGAGCACATTAGAAGGAACAGGGTTATAGGTCCTAATGCTTCCACCTCCAGCCTGTAACCTCCTCTATCATCTGCATTCAAGGGTCTAGACTTGAGAAGAAGGAAATCACTGCATGGAATGGTGTTAATAACAGTGAATGGTGTATAACTTTGCAGTGGATTTGGGGGTAAGTGTAGTGAAGTGGGTAACAACACTGCCTTCCACTGACAGACTAGGGTTTGATTCCATGGCTGGGTAAGCAAACCATGCTTTGGGCAAGACTCCTACTGCTACATTTGTCTACCCTACAACTCACCCACAAAGAAAGGTACTATGAATACTTCCATCTACTGGAAGATTCCAGAGATGACCTTTTTTTCCTCTATTATGTTTAGCACTTTTTTAAACAGTTTATCTGTGTAACATGATTAAAATGTATGTTGCTGTAGATAAGAGCATCAATCAATCAATATGTGTAAATTCTTTACTGAATTGATCTACCCACGTAATAGAAGTTTGTAATGACACTTTCGACCAACTGGTGCTCCATAGGCTTTTTAAGGGGGTAATATCAAATGCTATTTATTTTGTATGTTTATGAAAGCTCACACTGTTATGTTCATGTTCATGTGTGCTGCCTTTATTTTGTAATGCTATGCAATGATGCTACATTCATAGTCATCATGTTTCAATTAGGTACAAATAGTCCATAGTCCAGCTTTTTGAAACATTTTAACCTGAAACACAGTTACCACTTCGTAAAGTCTAAAGACTAAAAACATTAATGTCAGTTTCTTTTCTCAGCACACTTTAGGTAATGTGTTGGGAGCAGGAAAATTAGCGTAGGATCTGAGTTACCTTGAAAGGGTCAAGTTGTGTTGGTTAGATGACAGAGCATCTCCAAAACAACAGATCTTCTGGAGTGTTTTCCCCAGTATCTACCAGAAGTGGATAAAGGTAGGACAAAATCTTTTAATTGGCGACAGCACAATGGGTACCTTAAGCTCACTGATGTGATTTATAGCCCCACTTTACAGCTGTTACTGTCTTGGTGCCAGATACCACAAGATGGCTTTAGATGGTCTTTTGGTGTTTATGCCTCAGCAAGTTGGAGCATTTTCGGTGGCACAAGGGAGACCTACATACAATACTACAATATTAAGCAAGTAGTTTTAATGTTTGTTTAATGTCTGATCTTTGCATGGGGTCTTCAGTTCTTCAGTCTCAAAATTTCATTATGTCAAAGTTTCACAGTAGTTACTAAACAATTTACTATAGTTACTGAACAATAAGTATAAAGATTAATAAGCCTGAGGTTTAGAGGGCTAATATTGTTCATACCCTACTCCTTATACACCGGCTGGTTGTATGTGACTTCTCTAGCTTTTGTGAGTGATGGAGTAAAGTATGTTTGTCATGTATCAATACGAGCCCTGCCCTTCCCTCAGCTTTTTAATATAATCTCATTTCCACTGCTTGTTGAGACAGGGCCAGGCGGAGCTGGATGCTGCTATTGGCGGTGTCAGCCGCAGCCAAACAGGTGAGATAAATGGAGTGGCTGGAGCATTGTGGAGCGCAGGAGGAGGCTGGACAGGGGTTCATGTGCCCCACCTCTGACAACTTGACGTATGGGGGCGGCGGTGGCGGACAGAGCTGGCCCCATAATTCAGCATGTTATAAATCCTGGATAAGGATGAAAGACTGCCACAAAAGAGATTACTGTCCATTTGCTCTAATGAGCCAGTATATCAGCGCCTGGAGACGCTCGCCCCCTGACCGCCTTCACAAACACTCACTCACTCGCCCCTCATACACTGGGCATTTCAATTGTTAAATACTGGATCAATAGTGTAAATAATTTATTATGAGTCCCTGCTGATGTTACAAAACTCCCAAGTCTCGCCGTTTTCTCACCGAGACATACGTCTCAGACCTGACAAGGCATCTGCAAATCAATAGTGTGATAAGTTTAGCTTGCAACCTTTTCCAAACATTGGATTTTCTGTGAATTAAGCGGATCGATGGAACCTGTGAATAAAGCAGGTGCACGCCTCTCATGGTTCCTCAACCAGTGGCACACGAGTGTCTATTTGCATCGCATCTCCCTATGGACCTCAGTTAACAACAAAAACAATGATTTCACCTGCCCAAACACTGCCACTACCTGCAGTACTCACTAAAACCACTAGTCTGCACTGTGTCACATGCTGCTGTATGCTCCACATATCCACATCAAGCCTATAATAAGTGTGGCCTCAATAAGAAGACTTGCTGTTGTGTGCTGTACAGACACAGATGTGGAAACACACAGTATTTTAGGTCCCAGTCAATGAAACGTCCACAAACCAGATGCAAACGAAGACAGAGGAAATCAATACTAATCATTTCATGGTGTTGCTCTCGGGGAGGAAATGACACATCGTTCTGTGTTTTCCCCCTGCCATCAATATTCCGGCATGAAAAATGCACAGCACAAGCTCAGCCCAGCTGACCAAAGTGTGAAATAGATCTTTGGAAAGAGAGAAAAACAGCAAGAGAATAAAGGAAGGAGGCAAGTGCGCCCAAGGGAGAGGAATCGGACTTCAAAAACACAGCAAAACAGCAACAGAAATGCTTGTCTGCAGAAGAAAACAGATATTACCAAGAGGCCTGATAATCATTGGGATAATGAGTGCCAGATTGTATTTACAGGGTTTTATCCGCTGCACTGAAGTGCATGGCAGAGTTCTGATTAACTAATGCAGTTCCCCAAGAGGGAGCATGCTGCACATACATTACAGACTTTATAGCAAGGCTTTGTTACAGGGCCAGAGCGCAGGCCAAGCAGGGCAGAAACAGGCCATGTACTGCAGCAAAGGTACTCTGATAAGGATGCAGTGGTACTTACGAATACTAAGTACTTACTAAGTACTACCACTCAACTCAACCCGTAGAACTTCAAGACCAGAGCAACTGAAATAAAGCAACAGCCCACAGCTGTTCTCTGAATCTGGCCCAAAGCTAATGAGGGTTTTAAAGAAACTTGCATGCATTTCAGTCCATACATGCAGTGATCATTCAGTGTATCTTACCCTGTCTTTCATAATGGGACTCTACAAGTGAGACGGACATAAGGATGGAAACAGACTGGTTATTAAAAACTGCATAAAACACTAAGGGTGGATTTTCAACCCAGTGAAATAAAGAAATTACAGCTTGTTAATGAGTAAACAAAACAAGCATACATATATACCACATATCTCACTGAGATAGAGAAGAAATAAGCGAAAGAATGCTAACCATTTTGTCCTCCTTCTTCTCCAGCATCGCAGAAGCCGCAAATGAGAGGGAGAGAAAAGAAGGAGATGGAAAGGAAGGGTGGAGAGAAGGGCAGGAGCAGGGATGAGGTAAACAGAAACAAAGAGAAACAAATCATTTACATGAACTCTCTTAAAAATAGCAGAAGTACAAATGGTCCTTTGAGCAATGCTGTAGAAGAACCACTTTTGGTTCCATAAACTTACATTATATGTCCAAATGTTTGTGGACACCCCTCCTAAAGAATGCACTCAACTTCTTTAAGATGCAGCCATTGCTGACACAGGTGTGCAAATGTACACACATAGCTTGTCTAGCCCCTGTAGAGAAGCAATCTCAATAGAATTGGACTCTCTGGAGCAGATAAACATGAATCTATTGGCACCCTGCCTAATGGCAGGCATGAACTAGAGGGGTTTAACCTCCCTAGCATTGAGCTGTGAAGCAGTGGAGCTGTGTTGGGAGGTGGGGATGCAGTGTGGCAGTGATCAGCTACCATCCTGACCTCACTAACACTCTTGTCGCTAAATGCAATTAAAATTCTCATAGCAGTGCTCAAAAACCTAGTAGAAAGCTTTCATTGGGAAGTAGAGACAGTTACTAAAAAAAACTGATTTCAAAAGAACCAATGAATGCGCAGGAGTCCCAATACTTTTGTCCATGTAGTACATCTCTACTGAAAGCACCGTTATATATAGAACCAAAAGTGGTTCTTCTGTGGCATCGCTCTATAAACCCTTTGGAGAATCTTTATTTTTAAGAGGGAACAATGAACACAAATGGATATACAGCATATACAGCAGACACCAATTTTGGCAGAAGAAAAATGTGTATGGTGAATTAATTATGAATCAAAAACCATGGCATTAATATATTTTTTACTGTATGACACCTGAAAACTAAGGGCATATTTTAAGCTGAACAGAGGTTTAAATTTGCAGGTATGTTGCCACCCACAGGGCACTGCAAGAAGGTGCAGTTTTGCAACAAAGAAGTTCACAATGAAATTTACAAAGACCAATTCCCAGTGGAAATAAAAGACGAAAATGAGAATATTAGATTCTACTTAGTAAATCTGGTTTCACATTCTCGTAGGCCGAAGAATCTGTACACTCAATGAACTGTAAATAGCATTGCAAGTGCGCATCTGTACACTCCTTTTCTCTCCCTCTCTCCGTCTATCTCTCTCTCTCTTTCTCACTCACACACACACACAGGTGTATACCCATGCAGCCAACTGAGAGTAAAAAAGTGATTTTTATTCCCCCAACTCATATTTTGAATCTCTAAGCGTCTGTTTGTGTCTTCTAGCTGCAGGCCTGCTGTTCATAGCAACCCACAGCAATAGAGCTATTAAGTGCATTTCATCGCTGTTAGCTACTGTTTTCTACTATACAGTCCATCACATTGAGTAGGTGTAGCTCTCTATGTTTAACCTTCAGGCACCCAGTGACTCCATTATCAAGCCAGCCACTCTCATTAATAGCACATGCCAGGGGGCTGAGAGAAGCTCTGTATGCTCATTTCAGCAAAGCTAACCTCTAGGCTGCTCCCATCCATAAGCAGAACACAGCCTCTCGTCCCACATCACATTAGACCCGTCCGACTCTACATCACCCGTAGACAAACAGGGCAGCTGCACATTTTTAATCTGCCTCTGTTGTGCTGACCCTTCCCCCTGTCTTAAGTTCTCTCAGATAACTACTCCCTTATCTAAACTAGTACTCAGTTGCCCCAGCACTATTCCTTACCTGCCTTAAAGGAACGTGGCTATGAAAATAATAACCAGACACAAATGTCTATCCATGTATCCATGTATATCCATGCCCTCTTACACATTAGTAGTTTGAAACCTACATTAAACTGTGTTCTGTAATGTAAAACCTTTCACAACTCAGTTAATCTATTTTTAATATCAACGGTAACTGTCATGTCCACCATGGTGGAGATATATCCACAAAGATGGAGATTTTTAAAAACTTAAACTCTGTCGTGCGGCCCTGAAAAACAGATATTTATGAAAACACTGACTTCACAACACATGCATGCATGTTTCTGGCTGAATCTCAAATATCTCTGTATTCCCTATATAAAGAATTATATAAGTCATTAGTCTACAACGTCTGCACACAGATAAGACTAGATTTAGACATATAAATACAATAAATACTGTTCTATTACAGATATATAATGCTCTATTTACATTGCACAGTACACTACATAGGAAGGAGTGTGTCATTTGGGATTAAACCATTGTCTTTTCTTTTTCTTTGGAGTGTTTTGATGTCTCTCTTTATGAGGTCCTATTGCCCCATGCAGGAATTGCATTTTCGTAATCTCAGGTTTTAAAAATACCCAGTTAAGTGTGGACAGGGCCTTAGGGCAGTGATTCCCATCCCTGGTCCTGGAACTCTTCTCGCAACACACTTGAACCAGGTTTGGGAACCACTGCCACTTACCATACCCTACTATACCCTACTGTGCTTTCAGGCATCTAGCACAGCTAATTAACAAGCTTATGTTGTGGGTCAGGTGTGTTACAGAAGAAAACAGAAATGTGAGTTATTTGCTGATACCCAGTAACTTTCACGAAGTTACAAGATAAAGTTCACATGACAGTTTTTTAAATGGCTGATTAAGCCAGCATTTATTCTTCCTTGTTACCTGCTGGACTGCGATCTACGCTGTAGGTTTTAAACAGGTTTTTTTGTGTTTATGGACAGATTTTTTATTCCAATAAATAACTAATAACTGAAACACATTGCTTTATCATATTATCATAATGCTTCCCACAAATTGCATCCCACACACACAGTTCACAGCTGTCCTTTTTTTATTGTTTCTCTTTCATTGGGGAGTTAATCCTCAGTTCAAAGCTGTTGCATTCTGTTGACTTCCAACTCTGGAGCCATTACAGTAGAGCCCTAATTAGCGCAGTGGATTTAGGTGCAGAAGCCTTGTGGAAAGAGAAGGTAAATATCACACACTGGGAGGGAGCCACAGTTTCTAGAGCTTCCCTGTGAGTGGCACCGCTGCCCCTGTGGAGACAGCGCTCCAGCTTGGGCCTCCCAGCGAGGGTGTGCGGCAACCCCCTGCTGACCAGGGCAGTCATCTCTTCTGACTAATGCCTAATTAACCTTTCTGCCTGGCCTGCGCTCCAATGCTCTCCTGTGCTTAAATGTCCTCACATCCGTGGGTCGGACACACAGATAAACAGGTGTAAGCAAGCAAAGGAGAAGAGCAGAGTCTGTGAAGAGGCGTGTTTAAAAGACAGCCAAATATGACAGATGTTCAATATAGAGATTAGACAGACGGAAACTGTAAGAATAGACAGATACAGAAGTTTAACCCCTTTATGTAGAAGCAGAATTTCATGACGGTATTTTTTATTATTCTTTTCTTTTTTGTGTAGGTTGTTTTCATTAGTTCGAAAAAAGGAAGAACAAGCACTTGTACTTTGGTATTCTGATGAAAAACAGTGTTTTATGTTTTGAGTATGGTGCTGAATCCACCTGGTCTTCAGCTACGCTTTGCAGTCTACTCTACACTCTTGTCCTACAAAGGGTTCTTTGAGTGATGCCATAGAATAACTATTATTTATGAGATGAGAACCTTTTTTGGCAAAAAGAGATACGAGCAAATCACCCTTTAAAGGTTTCAAAAACATAAAGGTTTTTCAAGGGTTCTTCTTTTACAAAAACACGGTTCTTTATGGAAACAAAAATAGCACTTCTTTAGCACTGCTCAAAGAGCCCATTGTAGCACCTTTTTATTTTTATGAGTGTAGAGCAGACTGCATCAAGTAGTGAAAAACAAGATGTCATCCATTAAAGGGGCAGAAAACGTAATACCACAAAAATCTGTTGTAGGAATGACAAGGATATGCAAGTTTAGATGGTGCTGTCCCTTTCCCTCATTTTAAAAGCCATATCTCAATAAGTTATAGACACTGCTGTCTCTACCACTAGGAGGCCTGCTTCACAGGGTTAAACATCTACTGGGGGAAGAAGGACTAAACTGAAATGAACTGAATACAGAAATACAGATCCTGGATGCTGAAGTTGGACTGTTATGCCATTGTCACTCACATTGTTGGAGCGCAGAGAGACCCTTCCTCCACAGCGGGCACAGAACTTGGTCTGGCAGTAGGAGCAGAGGTTCCCACAGCCATCAGCAAACTTGGTCTTGTGGCAGATGCCACAGGTGGGTGCATCATCCTTATGCTGGCCCTGCTGCCTCTGCTGAGGCTCCTGCGCTATCCTCCGCACCTGCTCCTTATAGCTGGCGACTTGCTGGTGCATACTGAGGAGAGGATAAGAAAGGGAAGGAGAGAGAAGGAGGGGAAAGGAGAGAAAATGAGCAAAAAGGAGAGAACAAAGGAGAAGAGTGGGCCAAAGAAGAGGTAAAGATGTAAAGAAAATGAAAGGAAAAAAAGAGGAGAGGAGAGAAAATAAGGGGAAAGTGGAAGTGAACAAGGAAAGAAGATGAAAAGAAGAGATAAATGAGGACAAGAAAAGAAAGAGAAGGAGGTGAGCGGAAAGGACAGAGAAATGGGAAAGGAAAGCAGTTAGAGATTCTGTTTTACCCTTATTGCTGCTCATTTTTATAAACTTAATTAACTGAGCTTAAGTTTAGTACACAATGTCTGCAACATTGCCTCCTGCTTACTAATGATGTGCTTGCTCAGTATAAGGCCCTGTTTAATTACACAAACAAACATCCATTCATTACACTGCAAGTTAAACCAAGCTTAAGTTAGAATTCATTTTATTGCAGAGAAGCAAACAGGTCACAACAGATCTCTTGCTGACTCGGTCAAGAGGAGATCAGACCAAAACCGGTTCTTGTCAAAGGACTGAGTACAGGTTCTTAGGGTGACTAAAACACAAAGCTGCTAATGCACCCTTACTGCTGATGAAGCTGATGACCTGCCAGTGTGGTGCTGAGACTGAAGGAAACGTGAGATTTCGATGGACAGGACCGATACAGAAATCTCAAGTGAAAAAATCAATTAAACAGCCTGGCTCCACTGGACCGTGTTCCTTGGGAGTTGGCTACAGTAGAACCTCTCCCATTGTTCTTTACACATCCCTTTTCCTCTCTTCTCCACAAAAGGCAATAGCTTTCTGCCTCTTGCACAGAAAAGCTTGACGGGGCTGATTTTCTAACCAATATTAATACCCATATGGATTGGCCAAGCAATACTAGGTCATAGCACTGTAATGCCCACACCAAAATTCACACGTTTCCCTCCTGATGCTATGAGAAACACATTATACATACATTCATCTTTTTGCCAATCATTTGAACCCTAGAATAAAGAGCAATTTCACATAAAACCATGTTAAAACCTGTAAAACCAGCCAGCATACAGTTCCCAGCTAAAACTTTCTTTGGGTGGTTTGCTCAATATTGACAGTACTGGAACATTTATCAGCAATACCATTCACCCGCATTAAGCCTTACTTACGTTGTGGCCGTCTTCACCACAGATTCCTCTGCCATTTCTTAAATGCATTACAATAAATGACTCATAAAGCAAGTTTACAACAGAGAATGCATTATCCACAGTATGTGATGAACGCTTGCCAAGCCATGCAGCACTGCCCCAGAAACAGAGAGAGAGAAAGAGAAAAAGTGAATCATCCCCATCCCTGCCTCAGCTCCCCACCCATCCTCCAGAGCTCTACTCCTCCTGTGCACCCCATTCTGCTCTTCCCCTCCCCACCAAGCCCCCCCAGCCAGTACTTCCTGCAGGTCAAAAGTCAGAGAAAAGGGCACCAAACACTACGTGGTGCTCAAACACTGAAAGCTGGTGCTGCTGTACAAATCCAAGCTTATTTCAAAATAAGTGTAAATGTTTGTGGACACCCCTAATGAATGCATTCAGCTACTTTAAGCTGCATGCATTGCTGACACAGATGTGCAAATGCACGCAGACACACAGCTTGTCTAGTCCCTGTAGAGAAGTATTGGTAATAGAATAGGACTCTATTCTATAGGACTCCCCCTAGTCCTATAGGGGTGAGTTGGGGATTTGGGGATGAAGTGGGTGATGATCATGCAACATCCTGACTTCACTAATGCTCTTGTTGCTGAATGGAAACAAATCCTCACAACAATATTCCGAAATCTAGTAGAAAACCTTTCCTTGACAGGAAAGATGGTTACCTCAACAAAAGCAGAAGAAACTTTCTTTCTACTCTTGATTTCAGAGACAAAGACTGAGCAGATGTCCCAATACTTTTTTTCATATAGAGTATATCACCGCTGTCCCAAAAAAATCTTGTATATCTGCGTCTGCTGTTTTTTTCCCTTCATTTTTGATATAACTTAAATCTGAAAGTTGTTTTTTTACATTGTATCAGGATACATGGGTCAACAGAAATGCTCCAAAATGACTTCACACCAGGTTTTTGCTTGACAGCTATCATATACTGTAGTATAAAGCAGTGAGGTAAACTAGATGACATTCAAAGCTGTTGACTAGTTTACACTGTAATTAGTTAAAAATGCAAAGCAAACTAGAAGCTAGGCTAGAGCTTTACAGCTTTCAAGCCTTCCAGCGGCTGCAAACCAGAAGAACAAGGGAACATGAAAAAGAAAGAGATAAGCATCGAGTCTGGCACTGTAAAAGGACAAATGAAGGCGCTCTGTACTCTCTGCAGGAAATGATATTCAGGAAAGGAAGCCAGACACACCACAATTAAGACAGCACATAAAACACTGGGTTTCATAAATGAAACACAAGGTTATACGAAAGTGAACAACTGTTTTACTTCACTGGCACAACCCCCTCCTCTCCTCTATTACAAATCTCTCTCTCTCCTTCTCTCTCTCTCTCTCTCTCTCTCTCTCTCTCTCTCTCTCTCTCTCTCTTACTCACTTACTCTCTTTTAACCAAGTATAAAAATAAACCTTTTGTGAAATGCAAATCAGGCACAGTGTCTACGAGACGTGGCAAGTAACTCACACAGGAATGATGCATTAGCATAGAACTTGGCGTAATTAAGGTATGCAGAAGGCCTAATTAGTGTGGCAAAGTGTGGGAAAACGTGGAGGAGAGTTGTCCCGGAGACAAGCAAGATGAGACGGCCGAGATGAGATGAGCTCGCCCCCGCTCTACGACAGCTGGTCTCCGTGGTGACGGTGGACCCAAGGAGGGGACCTCGCCTACCTGTCCGTCTCACAAAAGAAAAGGCCCATTATTAACCGTCTGTCAGCTAGCGTTCATGCTAACACGTACGGAGGCCGGGGCAGAAGCTATAACTCATGCTAAACATTCAGTCATCTCAAAGAAGGAGAAATAGGCTTGGGTTGGGCCTACATGCCAGCTCATACGTCAGCCTCTTGTGTTCTCCACCGTATTGT
This sequence comes from Salminus brasiliensis, assembly GCF_030463535.1. NCBI lineage: Eukaryota > Metazoa > Chordata > Actinopteri > Characiformes > Bryconidae > Salminus > Salminus brasiliensis. Next base: position 33,523,047 of record NC_132881.1, on the reverse strand, counting down.
AAATCCACCCTATCTGTCCTAGAACTTCCCTGGAGAATACAAGAATACAAGTACAGGGGCTAAATCAGGTGAAGGAAGGAGCACAAATCCAGCATGATTTACTTCTGATGTTCAGACACACATGATAATGATGGACCTGAGCTGCTTTATAGGTTATGCTGGAAGCATTACTCTAGCACACCAGCCCTCCCAATCATATCTCATCCAGACACTGCTGCTCATAAACAGCAGCAGCTCGTTTTGCAAAACCACTTCTTCCTGAGTGACTTTCACTTCACTATATGCCTTACTGGACTCCCAAAAGCACACAAAAAGAAAGATCACATCTTGCCCTGCTTACAGGAGGTTGACCTATTTAACTCTGTGCTCCTTTGGGGTAAATACTTCATCTGCTCAGAGAGATGCAACAAGTGTGAACCACAGCAAGTCTAGGCTCATCCCAGACGGTCTTACAAATCCACTGGGTCCCAATGATCTGGTTACAGGCACATGCACAGCCCTTAACTTTCCCCACTGAGAACTTTCTTTCACTGAGACCATGAATATAAAGGATTTCCCATAATCATTTCATCAGTAACACCAGGAATGCCAGGAATAGCCAGAGCTGTTGCAAACACAATTAAGTTGAAAGCTAAGCTCCATCGATCAATTACAAATATCCCACTTCTACAAAGAAGTTGCGGGGGCCTCCTGCAGACTTGCAATCATTCTTTTACGCCTGCAGATCAGAGAGTGACAGATGAGCATCCTGATTAGTCTCTTTTTGTGCTTGGTAGCTGATTTGGGTGGGTTGTAAAATAAAATAAAATAAACATAAAATAGCTGGGATTATTCTGTATTCCCTGTACAAATGTACAGGCTAGTATGAGCAGGGAAGGCAGGTTCAACTGAGAGCACTGGGCAGAATGGAGTGGAAAACAGAAGCATCAAACAGAAGCATCAAACGTGTTCTCCCTCTCTGTCTGTAGAGAGTAACCTTGCACACCCTATTCCTCCACAAGCAACAGAACCTGGCACAGTACAGAGTACAATAACTGATAAAATGACTGTTTCTTTCCAAACAGAACTTTGTAATGTTTAGATAGTCTTCATGTCCTCAAGAGTGGAGCGTCCTGCTAAGACACTCTTCCTGTTGAATAAGTAATTATAAATAACTAAAGAGAATGCATGTACAGGGATTACTAGTGTCTGGCATATGCAGTTATGGAGTGCTGAATGGACATCTAGCGGGAATTGTTCACAAAAAACATTGATTAACAAGAAATGTACATGAGAGCCAGGATTTTTAGTGTGAACAGGTAAACCCCTGCCTACCTTTCCCTCGGTTCTCTTTCACTGCTTCAATATCCTGCTTTGGACCCATGATACTGGCTCTTGTTTCTTTCAGTTGTGTGTGGTTCACTGTGCCAGTGCATTATTTCTGCTCACTCAGACCAGGCAGCCAGGCATGAGCGTGAGTGGACGCACCATGTGGCTCCATATGGCACCTGCAGCACATGGCTGAAGTGGCATAGCTGTGGCTGTGTTCCACCGGAACTCCCCCACTGTGGGGAACATACTCCACACTGCCCCCCACTGACCCTGCTGATCAGCCATGTGCCACTAAATATATAGTATTAAGAGTTTCTGTTCAATGAAAAGGCCATACTGCTTTCTTGTTTGGTTGCAGTGTTCTTCTGGGTCTGTGTATGTATATGTCTAATGTCTCCATCAGAACTCTTATTCCTGGATATAGTAAATACTGCAACGGAGCTTCAGCTTTTCAGCAGTCACTGGTCCTATTATGTGAGCTAATGTTGCCTACAGCTACTGTACTTAATGCTTCCACTTCACAAAACACTTATAGTTGACTGGAGCAGCTCTAGCAGGGTAAGTCATGACAAACTGACTTTTTGACAGTGTCATATTGTCATGCACTTCAGTATGACCCATTCTACTGACAGTGTTTGTGTGTGGAGATTGCATAAGTTTATTCTTAATTTTATTCAGTAGCAATGAGCATGGGGGGAATAGCCAAACCCATGAATACTCATAATAACTATGTTAATTTATAAATGTATACTATATGTCCAAATGTTTGTGGACACCCCTTATAATGAATGCATTTGAAGATGCACCTATTGTTGACACAGCTGTGCAAAAGGTAGGTAAATTGAGGTGAGGTGAGGTAAATAAAACATATGCTGTTGTTCATAGATCTCAAGTTGGGGTATAGTGTGTGGGGCTTGTCTTGGGAAAAAAGAGTGAGTTCCATCACCAGGTCTAGCTCTGTAAGATTGTGTATCCAACATGATTTGCCCATGAACCTTTTGGTTATGCTTTCCCATACTATACAATGTACCTTACAGAGATGCTGAGTTGATCCAGATGTGTCTTCATGTGTACTATGTATGTTTAAGCAAAGGTGGGGGCTGATTTTCACCATTTTTGATGACACTTGGGCTAGGTGATCCATGTCCCACATATGAGAAACAGGTGACGTGTCTCCACCAATGTCAATAACCAATCTACCTTGTGCTAGAGTATTAAACGTAAAGCTTTTCTTTGTCTACTGAGAGAGAGCAGAGGGGCAAAGAGAATTGGCAGACTCTCTCTACACTGTACTTTTGATAGTAATAAAATGTTTTGTGATTGCAACTGAAAGATGGTGGTCAATGGAGTCCTTCCACCTCACACACAAACAGCTTGTCCAGTCCCCACAGAGAAGTTCTGCCAATAGAATAGGACTTCCTGGAGCAGAAAAAAAGTAACCTATTGATACTTTCTGGAGCTGCTAGATGGGGTATAACTCCCCAACATTGAGCTGTGAAGCATTCACACCCAAATCCTGACTTCAGTAATCCTCCCACATCTTCACTGGAAAGTAGAGATAGAGATTTGTTATAGCCTTGATTTCAATAAATAAGCAGGTGTCCCAATACTTTGTCCCTATAGTGTAAATTAGCAACAAGATTTTATGTGTAGCAATTTCACAATATTTCCATTGGTCCTTTCATCAAAAAATGATTACACAATATAAAGAAGTTTGATTAAAGTTCAAAATTCGATAAATCAAATTGCTAATAGGCTAATCATTTAATAGCGCTAAAAATGGAGATTCAAGGTTGTTTTACATAGTTGTATTGGGAATATTACTGAAAATTTCCAGTAGTGTTTAGTATGCCTCCCTATACCTTCTCCACCTTGAGCACTCCCAAATGAAACATAGGTGCAATCCAATGTTAAATGAGCAATGCAATAAAAATAATTTCATATTGACACTGCCTACTGTAGAATTCTGCACTATGTAGTGTTATAGGCAATATATTGTAATGAACACTTCCAGCTTTCTGAGGTTTTTATTAACATGCATAAAAACAGCACAGTATTAACAATTGTAAATTGAATGAAAATCATACTAATAGCACTGTACAAGAGAACAAAGACTAAAACTGGGAAGGCCATGGTATGCAGATCCCTCTCTTCAAAGCTAGAGGATAGCTCTTCCACATCAAAGGCCGGGCACTGCTTTTTGAGGATTGCAGAATATAGAGCACTGGCTGGCTCACGTCAGCAGTGGAAATATTCAACAATATAGAGGGGTCACATGATCAACATAGAGGGCAGAGAATGCGGAATATTGAGCGTGTCACGTGATAAGGGGAGGTGTCCCACAGGACAGGTAGGGAGGAGCAAGTGCACGGCAGTGCCCTCATTATGCCAAACTGGAGGAGCCATGCAGAGCCAGGGGACCACAGCTACTTCCTCACTTCACCCAGGGAGGGCCTCTCTTAAAGCTACAGCAACACCATCCAACAAACACACACACACAAGCATTACAGTACAGATCGGCAGCTAGCTGCCAGAGGCTTTCTCACTTCAGGCTCTCATGCCTCTCACTGTCTATCACTCGTTCAGGCCACAGTCTCTCTTCTGCAGGCTGAAGATCGAAACCTGATCTTGGAACATCACAGTGACCACAAGCCGAAGTAGAAAATGATGTTACGACTACCTGCCCTTCACAGCTGTCTACTCCGCTACACATCTTAGCAACTTGCTGGAGAATCAGGTTCATGTTCAGACATTTTGGGGGCAGGGGCTCAAAGAAAAACAAAGGAAATTTATTTAGGCATTTATTTATCTCCCTGCTTTTAGAACAGAAACCTAGTTTAGCGCTGACATTGTGTTTGGTTGTTGTTCAAATTAAGCACACTATCAGTGTTTTATATGTGGGACTGTGCTGTGATACTGTAAGAATATCAGATCAGTTACTAAGATATAATCTCCACAGGTGGTCACTATCACTTTCACACGCCCAAAAGCAGTATACCCAACAGCATCTGGCAATATACCCAACAGGCCCCTGCCTGCTTTTTAAAACAACAGAAACTTGGTTTAGAAGGTTATTTGGTTATTAGTCCCGACATCGTGTTTAGTTACTGTTCAAAATAAACACATTATCAGTGTTTTATCTGTGGGATTTTCAGTGAATTCTCTACAAGTGGTCGCTACTGCACCAGAGATAAAAAAAAGGAGGCAGTATAAAATATTTATTTAAACACAATGACCAAAAAGGGCACTTGTAAAGACTGAGGGCTACCACTAAGGGACAGATGCTGCCACTAAATAGTTTCCAGGTCCAGTGCAGCAGATACTATAAGTCTGAGATTTTTAAACCACACGTGATCTGGATTTTGTATACCACATGTTCGCTTGGTGCTAAATCTATGAACTTGGGATATACAACAAAGTAATGCATGGAAGATGCACTTAAACAGTAAAGAAGAGGCATTACAAAATAAATACCAATGCTTTAAGGACTAATAACAGCTTTTTTTTTCATCTTTACCAGCATCGCTCCCCTCTAAGAACAACAGCTAAGTGTCTGGCAGTGCTCTAGAGGCCTGATCATCTACAGCTGAGCTGTGGAGGAGAGCTGTAGAGCAGCACCAGGACAATAACATTTCCCAGAACCCCCGGTGACGGCAGCAACTCTGTGCCGATTAGACAGCGGCCCTTTAATAATGAATGGAGCTGGGCTTTAAATCAGAGAGAGAGAGAGAGTGAGAGAGAGATCGAGATATGAAGCAGGAGTGAATGTTTGGGATTTGTTCCTAACCAGCCACTGATATCATTATCAAGACCGTGTGCAAGAGAGAGAGAGAGAGAGAGAGAGAGAGATAGAGAGAGAGAAAGAGAGAGAGAGAGAGAAAGAGAGAGCGTGCGTTGAGAAGAAAATGAAAGAGTGCGAAAGAGAACAACAGGAGTGTAACGTTTATAGAGGCGTCTGCTGGAGTGCCCACTCGGCTCTGTCGATAGCACAACTCATTACTTTTCCCTTTAAACAATGTCAATGACACTTGCATTAGCTACGGCAGACCAGGGCTTCATTTAACAAGCACACTAAAAAAACACTGAGTGCAACAAACCTGCCTGCCTTCACACCACCCTGCATAAGACGCACAATGTGTTCATCGGGGAGATATAGATGAGGGTGTCTATTTTCACACCTGAATTAGCCATTTACAAATAGATTCGACTGTGGTGGGGGTGGTAGGGGGGGGGGTGAGTGAGAGAAGGATGGTTGGAGGGAGGGTGAGAGAGAGGGGTGGAAAGAGACAGATGGAGTGTGTGAGCAGTGGCGGCAGCAGCAGAGCTACAGTAAGTGGGTACTGGACTCCCTAGACAAAGCTGTCCATATGGCCTGGCAGAGCATCTACAGACTTTAACCATCACAAAGCATCAGAGCCCAGCAGAGGCCCCCTTCCTGAAGCTCAGCTTAAAACACACTCTACTACCCAGCAAGACGCTAACCACACATACACACATACACAACAAGCAAGCAAACCAACAGACACCTACCTAAATGAAAAAAACAGACCTATAAAATCATTACAAGGCATATTTTACACTGCACAGACAGAATAGTCTCTACATACAGTATTCACTACTGAACTAGTTGTCAAAAAGCAGCAGTACAAAAATATCTTTATACAATCAGGTTTTTTATATCGTCTCTGTACACCCCCTCAAATTATTTAAAAATGAAATAATCAAGATGTGATTGAGGCGTAGCCTTTAAGCTTTAGTTCAAAGGGTTTACCAAAACTCTCAACAATCAAGAACAATATTCTTTGAACATATTAACTTGAGAATGGACAAGTAAAGGAAAGCTAAATGATCCGAAGCAATATCACATCATTGGTCAAACATGGTGGAGACACTGTTATGTCTGTGGAGACAATTTATTTAGATTTATGGCATTTAGCTAATGCTCATATCCAGAGCAAACTACACTTGAATCATGTAACACATGTAGGTGAATATAGCATTAGGAGCTCAGCCCAAAGAAAAGATTACTATTGGTGTAGTGGGGTGTGCTTGCCTGGCCAGGACAGTCTGCCACAGGGAGGACAGTGCTGTTATCCACTACGCTACATCAATCACTGTCATTATGTACTGCATGATATCATTAACAAACACACTACTCTCTGCCAGCCTCAGCCTGAGAGTGAGGTGTGTGAGATCTCTGATCTGTGTTTATATCTGTGTTTATAAGAAAATCACATTAATGTAAGAACATTTTGAGGAAATTAACAGCAGTGTGGCCAGGCTTGTGCGGTCTATGTAAGCTGCAATAAACAACAAGAAAGTTGAAAATAACATTAAAGTCCTGAGCTTGATATTTCTCGCTAGCTTGTGTACAACTCCGACGAACACAGCTTCTCTCTCACTAGTCTGTCACGTAATAAAGCATGTCTTAAGACAGGATGCAGCTCCTTCTCTCAGACTACAACCCAAACACACTGACATCAAGCCCAAATACCTTTCCTTTTTTCACTCTCACTCTGAGGTGCACATAGATGCAGCAGGAGTGAGGCTGTGAACCAGAGAAGACTAAACACATCCAGCTAGCTCTAAAAATACCCTGCAAGAGAGCAGTGTTTGTAGGAGGAGAGCGAATAAAGCAGATGAACTCAGCTCTGAGCTCGCTTGGGCTGGACTGCAGAGTGTGGCTCTACTGGCCTCCGCTCTGAGTGTGCATATGTATTAAGTGTGTGCATGTGACTGCTGGACTGGGCTGTGCTGCGTTAATTTTGTGCTGTCTTTCTCTGAGCTATTAGCTTTACAGTTAGTTCTTAATGTAGTGACTTGTTTCAGCTGTTTTCGTTATCATTGTGCTGCTCTGTTGCTAATTATCTAGTGTAGATTTTAAATTTTTAGATTTCCTTTTTTTTACATTTAACATTTGTGTGGGTCTATGCATCACAAACCTAAATTGTTCTGTATGTGAGTGACTGCTTTCCAGTCTTTTTCAGAACTAAGGGTACCCTAGCATGGAAAGTTGCATTTACCTCGGCATAGTTAAAAAATGAGTTCCGGTACATTGAACATAGCATATCATTAAACTGTTGCCTCCTCCTTTAAAAGGAAAATAGCCATAATCAAAACAAAATGCCAAAATGCTAAAACTGTTACGTAAAACTAGACTTTTGATCTAGCAAACCCAGTTTGCTAGTGAAAACCTTAGTCAAAGCTGGCTAAGTGATGGCCACTCCGGGAGAATACAGTGTTGTTGTTACTGGAGAGCAGCACATCACTAGACTCTGCTAGGAATATGGGTTGCTATTTGAACCATTTTCTGAACTTTCTGAAGTTTCAATGGACTGTATGGACTGAAATGTGAAAGGTATGTTCACTCATTTGAAAAAAGTCATGTAGTGATAAGAAAGAATATAAGGAAGCTGAGTGGAGAAACAAAAGACATTAGGTCAAAGAAACTGAAAGTACATGGGGAACAGTAAAAATAAAACACCCCACTAGACACTGCCCTTGGGAGAACTTTCTGGGCCCTGGACACCATGGATACAGCCCTTAGGCATACTGTGCTTCCCATCTCCTCCTGCCAGCATCTGGTTGTCACCCAAACCTTCCCCTGAGCCCTGGCTAGAGCCCACAGGAGCAGAGGGCGGAGATTACAAAGAGAAAGCCAGGCCGAGATGCACTTGGGGCAGGCAGAGAGAGTGCGAAGGCCGCACAGCACAGTAATACATCATCGCTGCTGTAACAAAAACATGTATGTCTTCAATGTAGGGTGAATTTGTGCATTGAGGTTGCTTCAAACACATTGCAGCTTGTGTTAACCTGTAGTTGTATTGAATTTTATTTATTAGAGGAAGAGCTACACTAAATAAAGCTTAGGTGGCTCACATTAGACAGTGTCCCACATTACGGCAATTAATCGTATGTTAGTAAATTGTTCCAAGCAAATTTTCAATAAAATGATAACACAGTGTCTCAGAGTGCTATTCTCTGGGTTCATTGCAGATAAGATTGGGTCAGTTAATCAGTTTAATTCCTACTTTTAACATACAAACATTGTCACACTCAAATAAAAGCATGACTGTTAAAGGTAAAAGTTGACAAGCTCAAGCCAAGACAATAAAACAACAAAAGCCTGGGGCTATAATGACAACAACGATAGATAAACCATCTTCAATCATCAAGTTTATTGATTTAGAAAGAAGATTTCCATACACATGTCCATGTGTGGAAATGTACAGAATAGAGGCTTTGTGTCTTTGTGTCTTTCAATTTTTTCCACCACAGACCGTCAGCTGTTAACTGATTAATCATCTGTACATGTGAACAAACCTCAATAAATAATTAATCACAAAATGTTTGCACAATGTAAAGGCCAGCTGGTGTTTTCCAATGGTGTAAAAAATACAAAAACAAACAGAATTCGAAAATTGTGATATGACAGCGACAGTATGCCTTGCTGCATCATATCTGCTTACTGCAGTGTATGCTTAATTTCAGCTTTTAGTATAATCTGCTGTTGTAAAGCAATGTTAATAATACAATTTTGTGGGAGATCATTTACAAGTAGGCATTGTATACAGAATTACATCTGTATTTTTCAGGCTTCAGGCTTTAGGCTTTCAGTATTGTTTTGTTCCATGTTTGTTAAAGATAGCTGACGCTAACCAAGCTAAAGCTAATTAGTTGCAATGACGTTGTTCTCTCTAACGTTATATCATGGTATTTACAACTTTCACAAAGGGTTTTATGGCCACCAAGATCCTGGGGAGGGCTGGGCTCCTGCTGGAGCACTGAAGGGAGGGTTGTTTTTTAAGTTGAAGCAACAGTTCTTACTTTCTTACTTTTGCATGTATCATTTATTTTGCTGTATTAATTAAATACAAATATGCTGCAAAAAAATGAATATAGGTTTTTACAGGCTATTACACTGTGGAATGTCATAAAAAACTATTTTAGGCCTTACAATGAGTGTGTATATGTATGACTATGTTTGCCTCAATACAGAATTTCCACAAATCTGTGACTGTCCCAGTAATGGGAGTGTAGAGTGCATGTAGGAGAGCAGGCGTGTCTGGCCAACGAGGCAGAGCCTTCCAAAAAGTCTTGGGAAGCCTGTGATGAATGCCTGATCATTAAACATTGATGCAGCAAGGACCTGTGAGGGCCTTTACACACACCTTACTCTCTCTCTCTCTCTCTCTCTCTCTCTCTCTCTCTCTGCCTCAGTGTGCCTCTCTCCACTTACTCGTTTACACTCATCAGCTCAAGCATATCATTGTTGCTTTTTATAACATGTTGACTTAGTCTTAGAATATAGTCATATGACCTCATTTCAAACATCTAGATAAAAAAAAAACTTGTATAGAAACTTCAGTGCAAGTTCAGACTTGTATACTCGAGAGGCTCACCATGAGCAGCGGAAAAAGTCACACGTTCAGAAAGCAAGCAATGTCAGTTGTTCACATCCCTGAGCTCTCAGCAGTTACAGCAGTATACAGAAACCAGTGTATCCTATAAGTTTTAAAAGTCATTCATTTTCAACAAAAAAAGTAGCTGATTGCCAGAGATACAGTTTGCCAATACTAACATTACATTTGGCACCACTCATTCAGAAAATAGTGAAGAATTAAACATGAAATCTACTTTACTGTGCTCGAACATCTGCTAAGGGAATTCTTCTTCAGGGAAGACCATATTCTTAACAAAAAAATAAAAACAGCAAATTTAAGGTACACTTGAATATTTTATTACATATTTTTATTACATTCTTTTTTTCATTAATATTATTTTTACTGAAGAGTTTACTTAGCTAGCTAACATAGCTTGTTCAGCTTGTACTTGCTACACACTTTTGCATCATGAATTTAAGTCAGCAAGGGCATTTAAAAAACCTTTTGAATGGAGGCTGCAAGTAGACTCCTCTTGCTTATTGCAGCATACTAGATGATGATTACATTTGTGAATTTGCATTTCCCCTCATCAGTCCCTGCCCTACGTGTTCCTGTCCAGTCTGTCCTTGAATCATTGCAGAGCATTTCTCCAGCAGGTGAGTGTGGACAGCACTAACGCTGAAGCTTCCAATGAAAGCATAACTACTCTGCCTTGAGGAGAGGCCAGCTGATTTGATTACAGATTTAATAACACAATGCAAGAAACTCAAAGCTATCCGACGGTGCAGAGTGCCGTCCAGCATAAGAGTTATGTGAGGACAAAAGTGGACTCTCATCAGGACTAAAGTAGCTCTGACTGCCTGTAAATCTCAGTTCATCTGATGCAATCCACCTCCTCCGTGAAGGATGTTCCCTGAGATGTAGAGGACCCATGGGAAGGAAGGAAAAACATAAAAGAAAAATGAAAAAGTGGGACGTCCATCTATCTCCAAGAACACATTGAAGCCAAGCAGTTTGGACATGCTGTAAATGTGTGTTTATCACACTTAGCACTGTGCACGGCACAAAACATCCATAAATAGACATGACAGAGCTGAAGTCGCCCCATCTCTATCACACATAAGTCCTTGCTAAACTCACAGTTCTGTTCAATCAATAATGTCTACAGAAGCCAAAGGATGCCTTGCTGCTTCCAGAGCATCATCATATATACTAAAACCAAACACTCTTGCTTTTACAACTGCATTGTTTTTGGCAAGAGATGTAAAGCTCTGATCTCCCAATGTGTCTTCAATTCAATTCATCATGAAATCTCAGATTCAGATTTGGTTTAGTTAAATTAGTTGTGTAGTGTTTTCTGTCGCTCATTATTTTTAACAATTACACTGACTATTCAAATGTAAAAAAGTTAACTATTCATACACTCATAAAGTATACCATTCTGAGCTAGTATTATTAAAAAGTACTAATGTGGTTTAATGCTGTTGAATTACTACCTCCAGATCAACGTCCATAACAAAACACTGATGTTCTTTTATACCTCTAGTACATTCACTTGCCAAGACACATTAGGCCCACCAGGGGCGTCATTAGACCTAATTTACTGGGTCACATGCCTAAATTTACTACAGGCACTACATTTCCCGTTATGCCCCAAAATAGTTTCAAAAGCTTGGGTAGCTTACTCTTTTAGGAGGTTTTTTTGCTCAGAGTAATGGACATTAATAAATATTTAAAATAAGTCAGCCAGTCACCAGACAAGGTAATGATAACTCATAGCTATATGTTTTGGTTATAGTCACTTATAACTGTATAATCTACCAAAAATACATATTAGACCACCAAATGAAAGACATTAATTAAACTAGCAAAGGCATCAGTTGGCATAAATGTTATTAATGTTAGCTAGTAAAAGGGGCATTGACAAGCTTACATAGCTTGATATGTTTGATATAGCCAATATAACAATATCTAGCTAACATGAATTGATGACGCAAAGATATACTCAATTGTGATTTTGTGTGTGCATTACTGATATAATAAATAAATAATTAGTATTAACTGGTAATAATATTAGGCAAGCAGAGGGGTACAGCTGTGCCCCTCTAAATTATGTGTGTATCCTAGTACAAAAAGTAGTTGAGAAACACCTCTGAGGAACACTTAACTGTTTCCAATATAAATCCATATAAGCCCTATCAGTCAGACTGTTTACCTTTAGTACTAACGAATACGGAGAGACAGCAACTTCTCCAGATAGTCTGTAATTAAAAAATCATCAGCACAAAAGGATCTCAAGTTCCAGAATGTGCAGAGATTTGGCCAGCTTAGGAGCCGCACCAATGATGCTCAGGCAAAGTGACACCCTGCTGATAAAAAAAGAGTGAAAAGAGAGGACACAGAGAGAACAGTCCCTACTGAACCAAACTTGTCTGCAATGCACTCTCCAGCTCTCTCTTTCTCTTTTTCTCTTCCTCAATGTCGGGGTGTGAGGTCATATATTGTATGTACCCCATGTGACGTATATATAGTCGCTGTCATAACAAAAACATCTCCATTTTTGTCTTTTTTTTTGTTGCATAATTTGAAAACACCATCTGTCGCCTATACTGTGTCAACATTTCATCACAAACAGACCAGAAATCCAAAATAGCTTCATATCAAATCTTCCGACATTATCTTACATTGAAAGTGTTTTTGCTTCTCCTGTGAAGTTACTTGTTGAGGGATATAGGGTTTCTCCTCACTATATATGTACCTCTAAACTTACCCAAAAAAGTTTCGTTTTTTAGTTTAGTTATATGTCAGTCCTAAAATTATATAAAACAAACACACACATACACACACATGCACACACAGTCATTCCACCATGGAATGTGTGTGTGTGTAGCAGCAGGTGCTGGTGCCACACCTCACTGGCTGACTGTGTGACTGACTGAAGGCTTGGCTAATTAAAACCATGGAATTAGTAGACGAAGCAGACGGAAGGAAATAGCCAAGAATTATGACGATACCAAACTGACAGATTGGTGTTGTGTAACCTGCGTATAAAATAATATTTAAAACACACATCTTACAGTATTTGTTTTTTAGAATATATTTATGACATAGCAGTATAGCACATTTTCACAAGGGTAATGTCTAGTGTCTCTGTCCTTACATAATTCCACATGATGATTCAGTCCATGTTTGGTTACTGCCTTCTGAATCCTACAGTAATAACTGTCTCATTATAGAGGAACTGCCTCGCTCCTCTGAGTGTAAGAGGAAAAACAGGAGGGCGAGAGAGAGTAAGAGGGTGATACAGAGTGACAGTGATCTACATCTCAGAGTTCAGTCAGGCAGGCTAACAAGCCCTTAGCTCTGCTTCAGCTCAGGCCTAGCCACTTCTCCCTGCCTTGCTCAGCTCAGGGACCAAACAGCCCTGACTGCACCCCAGCTCCACTTTACACCCCAACCTGAAAGATCATACTGCTGGAAACAGTGCTGCTAGGACAAATGCAGAAGCAAAAAGTGAAAATGATTTGCTCTTTGTCAATCATTTTGTGTCAGGCTACAAGAACACAGTAAAATTAGAAAATCCGAAGCCCAAGCTCAAATTAAACCTGAGCGGAATCTGTACAGAATGATGTTAATGAACAGTGCACTGCAGGTCAAGTGTAATGTGGACAAGTGGAGGAGGTCACGTGTGCCCACAGCACAGGCCTACATGCTACATGCTCCCAGTGTGATTTCGGGTTCAGGTTGGGCATGGGGCTGGGTCTAGGGCAGAGAATCTAAACTGTAGCTCCTGTACTACAGTTATGTTTAAGGTTCGGTTAAGTTTAGGCTAAGTTTAGGCTAAGTTTAGGCTAAGTTATGGTTAGAATTAGGTTTAGGTGCAGTAGGTTACATTTAGGTTTAGGTATATTTCACTGGTTAGTTTGTAATATTCTCTGTTCAGATTGTTTGTTTTTTGCGAATCCTGACATGTTCTTTTTGTCACATATATACAAATTCCTGTTCAGTAAGTATAAGTATATTAGCTACCTAAAAGTGCTTTTACTTAGAAAAATGTACTTTAGAACTATAGTTACATTATTTGGGATTTTTTAAGACCTGTGTGGCTGCATGCATTTTACATTCCCAATATTTTACATAATATGATATATGATACATTAGTGCAGTAAGCACAGACTCACACTGCAGAAAGTAGCCATAGAGCAAATGAGTCATGGCCCAGTTCTGGCCCACACATACTAACAAAATTCTGAGAATGAAGGCCAACTTAGCATTCAATACGAATCAGATGGTCCATGTACGTCTAAACTTTGATAAACAGAACACACACACACACACACACACACACACACACACACACACACACACATATATATATATATATATATATATATATATATATATATATATATATATATATATATATATATATTTAATTTCTCTTAAGATAACGAGTTTCAGTATTTCAACTCAACAGAGCTTCTGTGACTCCCATGTGTTACATCAGTGTAATAAGTACAGACACAAGCTGCAGAAAGTACCCATATACCAAATGAGTCATGGCCCAGTTCTGGCCCACACTTACTATTTCATCTGGCCCACATACCACTGTGACATGAGTTCGTCTGAATCTTGGTACCTGAACACAGCCACAGCTGGCAATGTTAGAAATATAAATGCTGTACACACTTTTCATATGATTGGATGTGGCTGATTCATTTGGCCCACAGTTGATCTACATTTGCCATTACCGACCCATAAGGGTCGACCCATGTCTTAACTGGGCTGTTTATGACCCACAACAGTCTGGGTGGTGGGAAAAAAGAGCAGGACACTGTACTGTGAAATGTGATGTAGTGAAAGTATAACAAATGGTAAATACTTCAAGTACATGTTTTTCTTTGTTTTGACTTTGGTAAACTGAACCTTTAGATTAAAAGACCAGCAGTACAACATCCACATTTAACCCATCTGTGGCAGTGAACACACACATTCACACAACAGTGAAATGGGGCAGTAAGAACACACACTAAGAGCATCCACCTCATCTTAGTGCGTCCACCTTAGCACCCAGGGAGCAATTGGAAGTTAGGTGCCTTGCTCAAGGGCACATCAGCTGTGAATATTTAGGGAGGAGAAAGCACTGTTCCTTCAGTCCCCAGCATTTCCTTTTGGTACTAGCAATCAAAACTAACAACCTTCTAGTCCCAAGTCAATGCTAACTTTTAGGCCATATACATACAATACATAATCAGCTTCATTTGATCATTCCTCAAATGCACTTTTGTGTTTTGTCATATACATGCATAATCTGCACGTTTAGGCTAGCACACCAGTCGTGCCTAACATGCATGAGCAGGATGTGTTCTATTCACACTTGAAATCTGATGCAAGATGTTTCGAACATCGGTTTTCAAAGAGCAGGAGAAGCTAGAGGATATAGAGACGCCCAAAACCTGAGTGCACTTGGTCCAGACTTGGCACCATGCCACAAATACTTAACCAGGAAGTAAACAGTGTTTGGAAATATTGGTTGTATTATAATTCAGTCCAGCTGCATAAGCTAACCCTGGGTGCACATAAAGCACCTTGTCACAACCGTACGTCTCTTTTCTGTGGTCTCAGTGAGAGGCATCTGATGGCCCAGCTGGGTCCAGTGGGCCATCCCAAGCCACCCGCGACATATGCTGCACGCCACCAGCAGAGTGGCAGGAGGGCTCTACAGTGTGGCAGGAGGGCTCTGGGTGGTGTTACAGCCTGAGTCCGAGCGGAGTCCTGTCTGACCCTGCTCCATGCTGCAGGGAAATCCCGCCGGCCTGCATGTACAAACAGTGCAGGACACACTCTCCAGCAGCACAGCGACAGATGCTGGCTGTAATTTCCCTATACTGTGCTGTGGGTTGCAGTGTTAAAAGCTCTTAGCCTCAGCCCTTCATACACAGCAGCATTATCTCCTTTAACCCCCGCACTCATATCATCGGCCAGCAAGTCACACTACAAAGCCATTGCTGGTATTGTGCATTCATGCACACTTAACATGTTCATGTCTCTGACTCTGGAACTGTATGTGAACATGACTGTGTCAGCTTGACTATACATTCTTGTGTGTGAATGAGTTAAGAAAGTGAGTGTGTGTCACTGTGTGGTGTGTGTATGAGCGCTACAAAAGCTAACCAACTGGAGGAACAGATGGACTCTCACTCTTCTTGCTGTGAAGAAACGCAGGGCTTACTTACAAAATGCACATACACACAAACACACACACACACACATACACATAAACACACACCTCTTCAAGCAGCACTCAACTCTAAATAAGGGAGCTGCTGGCTTTTTTGTTCATCCATACAATTAGCAGTTGCTGTTCGGAAACACTTATTATCAGTTAACAGTGCAACAATACATTTATTCAGATTGAGACATTGGCCATAACCCTTCTGTTGTAATTCTATACAACCAAATGGACACACATTGATTGACACATTTTTAACAGTTCAAAGTGGTTAGACTTGTAGTGATAATACAAAGACTTAAGAGCTTAATAAAGGCTTTGGAGTTTATTGTGACCTAAACAGTAATCTTTTTTTTCCAGATATATCGATCACCTAAATGTAAATCATCAAAAGTATAAAAGTATAAGTATAATACTCTTTTTTTGTGTGTAACTGATTTAAGGAAGGCAGCTTTAGTTTCTTATGGCTGAAACAAACTCTCAGGTCAGCCAAAAAGGAGGGAAATTGTTCTAACTTAACTTGAACTGTCTGTGTTAGTAGAATAATGTTGCCCTGTGCAGTTTGTTATCCAGTTCTTATTCACTACTATACCTTATATAGACTACCAAAGTTGTGTTGGCGTTCTGTAGCTAGCTAGCAACACATACATATTAGCAACTCTGGGTCTGATGTGTATTTTCGTATGAGAGAAATTAAGAAGATTTTCGTAACACAACATGTTTTACAATAAATACATGTTTAATTTTTGCTTACAAGATCATAAATTAGTTAAAATATGAATTTTACCATACATGTGCTAACACTGGTGCACAATGAACTGACCACAACAAAATACCCTAAATTAACCAGAAAGTTTTGGCAAATTCCGTTTGAGGCTAATTCAGTTTATTGCAGTGTTATAGCACATTTAAAGTAGCTGTTGTTGTTTAGTAGACAACTTACTGTCACAAGACGTGTAATGTGTGATTGTACTGCATAGAAGTATTACCCTGCGTGTAGTATGGATGTAGCATTACTTGTATTTAGACAGCACAATATGTTGTTTTAGCATCTTCATTGCAATATGCACATGTGCATTAAATTAATTAATTAATTAATATGTATTAATTATTAATTAATCAAAGGTTAAATTAATGTTACAATTATATTGTAACATAGATTATATGTATATATATAAATGTACTCCAATCTTGGATTGTGGAGTGCATTATTAATATTGGGACATCATTGATTTCTAGTGACTTTGGGTGAAAAATCCTGTATTTCTTAATATCACAATATTATTCACAGAAAATAATTGTCAATATCTTGCAGCCCTAATGATTAACATCCTGTCCTGACATTTTGGAGAATATTGTACTCAGGACAAAATGTGTCCAAACATTGCTGTATACTACAGTGTAGGACATAGTCACAGCTTAGAGTCCCAAAAAAGGGCATGAGGCACATTTGTTGAAGGCAGAAAGATTTGTATGTAGCCAGTCCCCAGTATTTGTAAGACTCACTCTAATTTTAATAAATGTAATAAACAAGAAAATGCAGTGTAAATTCCTGCGTTCTAGGATTTCATGGTTAGGACACAGTGGATAAAGGCTTCATAGCTCACAATACATGTCTGGTTTGAGTCTTGAGGATAATTGTGTTCTCTGCTAGAACACAATTATCTGCCTCTATGGAGCTTCAGTGAAAGCTGGAAACCACAAACCACTTAATGTAAGACAAAGAGAAAGGATGTGAACTTAAAATAAGTGCACAGGATGTCCCTGAAATGTTCGAACTCAACATTGGTCGAGAGAATGCCAGTGGCTTCGGTTAGACCCTAAGGATTATTAATCAGTGATTACATGGAACACAATGTAAATTAGCTGAGTTATTTGTACGTACATTTGTAACTTATGTTTTTACAGTGCATGCTTTCTCCAATCTATGCATAATATGACTCCTGTCTCTCTACCTAGCAGCATTTCCCCAGCTATAGACAACACAGACCACAATAGCATTTTATTCCATTTATCCAAACTTATATCAGAGCATCATTTTAAAAAGCCCTTTAACCTCCTCCCAAATGCTATAACCAAGTTAGTTTAGGGGTTGAACTGCATCGCACTGTGCAAGCTGACTTTTTCATCCAGCCCAGTTAAAGCCTTTCAGATGCGCCGGAGAGAGCCAGCAGGCTGAAGCCCACTTCAGCCCTCATTCTGAAACCTGATGTGCTGGGTAATGCAGCCAGGCCATCAGTGAGCCAGAGAGAGAGCAAGGCTGTGCAGCTGGAGCATTAGCAGCCTGGCTCTAGCACATGCCAACCTGTGAGCTCACACTCAGTGCTCTAGGCCTTGCTGCTGGTGGGTGGGAGCAAATGGCTTCAGGAGGCTCATCCTCCAGTGGGTGATAATGTATGGACTGCAGAGCTATTAAAAGCCCCTACTGCATGATGCGCTTGTTGCTTTATCTATTTCTCTATTCATGTATTCCTCCTTTTTTAAAGGATTTGTGTCAGTGCTGCTCTGTGGGCCGGAGGCACATGCCGGAAGAGGAGTGAGGATCTAAACCGAAGATTATAATGAGCGTGGCCTGATCTCTTTGGCCTGATCTTCACCAGAAAGCCTGAGTCACTGACATTCTAAATAGCAAACAGCAGAGACTCTACCCCTACAACAACAACAGCTTCATGGTTAGTAAAACCACTGTTCAATAAGGATGTTCCAATTCAATCTGAACACACCCAACTCCTGACAGACAGTGACCGATATAACCCACAACCCCAGACAGCTGGACCTGTGTGACACACACTACCTGCAGCACCACCATGCAGCAGCTACCAGAAACAGGACATAAAAAGTAGGGGCTCTGTGGCTCCTGAGTGGTGCAACTGTGTGTTGGCCCTATCAATCAGGATTGCGAATTTAATCCACAGTGGCCAAGAGGCCACTCACTCACCCCCGATGTATAAAACAGGGAGCAGCTAGTGGGTGGAAATAGTGAGTGGGAATTGGCTGTAGTTAACCCCCTAACACTCCAAGGCTTATTACACACCAAGACTTGGCACTGTACTATCTGTGTAAATTAAACACTGCATCTGATGTTCTGAGATGGGGGGGTATCAATCCAAATATTCAGAAGACTCATAAAACTGACCTGAACTGAATAAGCAGATGTGCTCTGTGATGTGTTAGGCTGCACAGATCCCTATCCATGCCATCTGTATTGACAGCACTACTTTGATAATCCCGTGTACTGTTGAAATACAAGACTAAGCCTGATGGTGACAAGTTCACGCGGTCACTCAAATGAACGCACACTGATGGTTGTGGCAGAGCTTGATGACATCACAGCTGACCACATCATGGGACTCCATGTGGAAGCAGATTTCCTCTAATCCTAAACCCTGCCAATCCTCTGGCCTTACCACACTACACATAGAGAGAGATGTTCCATCTCTTTATCTGCACTGTGCTGCAGCTCTCTCACTCCTCAGTGAGCAAAGAACCAGGGCGATGCTGGCACACATAAATATTTTAATGTGGCATAAATACTACTCTCCCTGCCTATCAAAGCACAGCTTCAGGAGCCTGTGTTTGTGTTCTGTGTTTGCAGGACAGAATCTTGTGAACTTGATAACAATCTGATATTCAGCACAGAGTCCTTCTTAGCAAGTTTAGAGTAAGCCGGATGACACCTTAACCTTAATTAAACCGAAAGCAGAAGCATGTTTACCCCCATCATATGTATATGCCCAATACTTGTCTATTTCAATTACAATAGTAAAAACAAAAAAACAAAGGCAGAAGCAATAAAGGCATACGAACTTTAAGCAATAAAGTAGCAAGAAAAATATCTAATAAGAAAGTAAAGAAGTCATAGCTCAAATGAGACAAACTTGTTGTTCAATACTAAGCAATTTTGTACAATGTATGAATTCAGCTATGTAATATTGTGTATTCATGTATCGCCTGCACAGACAACAGTGACAGAACATTTGGCCCAGGGTAAACCACTCAAATAGAGCACAAACACACACCCTGTCTCAACAGCAGAAGGACGACTAAAAGAAACAAGCAGTGTTCTGATGTTCTTTCAGTGGAAATGAACTTAAAACCACCACTTTATTTCAGGGCCTCTACCACCATCCTGACCATCCACAAAACACAGCAGATCGACACCCCTGCCAGACTGAGGAACATGGCCTGTTGTTTTTACAAGTTCATCACACGCCTCCAGACTGGAGACTTTAATCATCAGCACTAGATAAGACTGAATGAAAGTTGTGTTTACCTGATGTCATTCTGCTGTGGGGGTTTCTTGTTCCCAACCAGGTTCACGGTTTTGGCTTGTATGGGCTTCTCCTCTCTGCAAGACAATGATGATAAAAGTTTTCAAAGAGTGCCACAAGGTGTTTGATAATGGTCACTGACCCTCCGAATGTTAGTCCTTTATGTTATATTCAGTATTATACCTGTTAAACAACACATCAATTATGAATACACTGATCAGCTATAACATTAATACCACCTAATATGCCTCTTTGTCCCCCTTGTGCCACCACAACAGATCTGACCAGTCGAGGCATGGACTCCACAAGACCTCTGAAGGAGTCCTGTGGTATCTGACACCAAGAATAGCAGCAATCAGATCCTTTATGTCCTGTAAGTTTTGAGATGGAGCCTCCATCGATTGCATCAATGAGCCTTAGGTGCCATAACTATAACCACGTCACCGGTTTCTTGGATCATTTTTCATAGATATTGAGCACTGTATACTAGAAAAACCCCACAATAAGCATGTTGTTTTGGAGATGTTTTGAGCCAGTTGCCATCACAATATGATCCTTATGCTCACCCATTCTCCTGCATTTAACCCATCACCATAACCTAAGTTATCCTATAAAGTTACTATTTTAATAATTAGCTCCATGTAGGCAAAGCATAGTGACATGTAAAAAATATTTGAGTATACAAGGTTTTTTTAAGGCACTGATGATATGCTAATCACACTTTGCCCATTGACAGCCAACATGCATGCATCCAACACTTGTGTGCCAGTTCTTCAGTTTGGGTTACAGGCTATAAATTCCATTTGAGAGAAAATGATCGCATTTTTCCAAGGAAACATGTCTCTCACTGCTTATTGCCATGTAAGAAAGAAGAGGCACAACAAGGACAAACCAGAAGCTGTCTGTCAATCTGTCCATCCACTTCTCTTGCCATTAATTTCCTTGGTTTTTAAAATGAAATATCTCTTTTTGTGCTCATGTTTTTTGATCACTAACATCAGAGCATTTTTACTAACACTAAGTGGAAATGCAGTATTCTGTGCTGCTAACAAATATATGTTGTGATGTGCACTACAGGTGACAGGGTGGTGTAATGTGATCATTTCTAAAACTGATCTGAAAAATAAGTATAACATGCTATTAAAACATGTTAGTGCTGAAACAGGAGTCGTCAGAAACACTGTATTCTTAACTTAAGCTGTTGCCCATGAACGTGTAAGTCTACATGCAGTAGGAATAGGCCTACTCAAAAGAAATAAATGCCCTCAAAGAGGCAAGACAGAGACAACAATCAATAGTTTCTTGGACAGCATCAATAATAGCTACCAGTTCCATCATGAGTAATGAATTAGGACATTCTACAGGTGCTCAGTGGTCAACTTTGAATACACTTAAGTCGGTTCAGTTGTTCAGATATTAGACTCTAAATAGGACACTCAATGTCCTCATCTCAAGGTTTTAGGAAAAATCATCAGACAGTGTTTAAAATATCTAACATCAGTGTAAATGGAGCCAGAATATCATGCCTTCTTTACATCATAGCATCTAAAATTGATCAAAACATCAATTTTGCAGTGTGAGTAACAGTAAATTGACCAATAGGCCAAGTTACGTCAGCCAGACGTGACCTACATGCAATTGGCTTAGTTGGGCTATAGAACAAGTGGCCATCAAGTGTAAAGTGGCCATTTCAGATACTGATCCAAGACTGGCAATAGGTGATTTTGTAAGACATGAACAATTACAAATGCTGTATGGTTAAATCTGTGCAATTAAACTAGGGTCATCAGAACATTGCTTTCCCTAAAACAGCTCACAGGCTAAAGCCCCTGAGTATGCGGGTCTATATACAGTAGGAGTGAATGCATTTCAAAGTAATGGACGTTTTTTGTATATTTAGGTACATATCAATTGAAAGAGCACTCAAACTAAGCAAATGCAAGACAGTTCATATTTCCATTATACACTATATGTCTAAAAGTATTGGGACACCTGCTCGTTTCATTGTTTCTTTCAAAATCAAGAGTGTCTAAAACATCTAAGTCTCTACTGTCCAGGAAAGGCTTTCTAGGCTACTAGATTTCCTAGTTAGGATTTGATTGTTTTCAGCGACAAGAGCATTAGAGAGGTTATGATGTTGGATGATCATCACCCACCTTATCCTCAATTCATCCCAAAAGAATTGGACAAAGCACCATAAGAAGACCGTTCCACAGCTCGATGCTGGTGGGCTTTATACCCCACTAGCCCAAGCCTGACATTAGGCATGGGGCTAGAAGGTTCATATTTATCTGCTCTCGAGAGTCTTATTCTGTTGGCAATACTTCTCTACAAGGACATGACAAGCTGTGTGTGTGTGTGTGTGTGTGTGTGTGTGTGTGCATTTGCACATCTGTGTCAGCAATGGATGCAACTTAAAGTAGCTGAATGCATTTATGAGAAGGGGTCCACAAACATTTGCAACACAAAAAAAATCTGTCTGATATTGTATATAGAATCTCCTGACTCTGTAACATATAAAATCATTTTTTACGGTGTGGGCAATAGTAAACTGACCAATAGGTCAAGTTACAGCAGTGGGACGTGTCCTGGAAGCAGCAGGCTTTGCTGTTTTATGGACCATGGACATAAATGTCTCAGCAGAAAGCAGTGCTTAATCTGAACCTAATAATAACTTGGTCTCTCATGTGACTGTGACCCACCTGACTAACACTGACAAATATATCAACAGTCTTTCACTGCAAGCCTGCACTCTTCAGTGCTCGCTGTTGAGTGAGGATGGAGTGTATCATCGCCCCATCAGTGCGCCCCTTGCTCTTTACTGGCCGTCGCTTATAGCCAGCTGTCCCGTTACAGCCAGGACACATTACTGGAGGTGCGTGAACATCTCCTCGAACAAACGAGCAGATAGAATAACACATCGAGCTCAGTCACCGAGATCTGTGCTGAAAGCTCCGGATCTTTCATGTAGCTAAATGTAGCTGGTGAGCAGCACTGGAGCAGTGAGAACACACGCTTCCATAACGGACCGGGGGGCTAAACTGAACACACTTTCACAGGACAGCTCAAAGCTTCATGGACCTACAAAACACTACCTATCTAGCACTGCTTGATCAGTGCCACTCTGAACGCTTCCCACACTGCTGCTGAAAATAGCCATCCGCTGAAGGGGTTAAGACGAACCCGAGCGTCACGATGACGAGGCACGGCGATTTGGTCGTGACAAAGCAAGGAGACGTGATTCCTTCACGCCGTTTCGATTAGGATAAGATGGCCATTGATTAATTATGCTTAACAACAACCACGAGCGGCCGTTCCCATTCATCAGTCCTGAGCTTGTTCATGAATGCTTCTGTATACACCACCACACACAGCTCAGTGCCCACTCTGCCATGAGGCTCTCCTGCTGTGTTGGGGTCTACACCCCTGATGGCTTCATTCATATCTAAGAATGAAGCAACGTCTGGGTGTGTTTACACCAGTGTGCGCGCGCGCGCGCGTGTGTGTGTGTGTAAGATGCAAGCTGCGGTGCAATCTGGCTTCCCAAACCGTGCTATTGAGCATGAGCTGGGGGTGCGGTAACATTACGTTAGCGGTGTGTGTGAACCGAGACACGGAATCCTCACAACCAGGCGTGATGTTGCAGGGACTCAGTGCTCTGTGTTTCCCCACATATCGACACACCCCTTTCCGCTGAAGTGAGCGAGTTGCACCTGGAGCCGCGCTTTCACGGTCACACACAGTGATCATCTCCCCCTCACTGATCTCCTTATTCTTTCTTTACTGCCTGTCCCGTTCCAGCCAGGACAGAGTCCCGGAGACGTGTGAACATCTCTCCAGCCCAGGTCCAGCCCACTCTGAGCCTCGTTCCTTTCAGGGTCTGTGCTGAGAGCACTGGAGCTTGCATGTAGCTAGATCTACACTGCACGGGGACCTTGGTGAACAGCACTGTAGCAGCGAGAACACAAGGTTCCATAACGGACAGGGGAGGGGAGGAGGGGGTGCTGAAGTTCTTGAACAGAAGGACGGCCAAACAGACAGACATACCCCTTGCCTCTGCACGAGAGACTCATAAACATGCTTAAAAACTCACACTGAGGCAATCTGTTCCTCTGAGCACTCGCTAGGCTACATAACTCACGAAAGCTGCCGCAGGTCCACCAAGCCCCCCCTCCCCTTCCACAAACGCCTGCGAACAAGCGGTCGTGTCTTCCAGTCTTACCTCAGCATGGCCTGCTCCTTCGCCTCCTCCTCCTTCTGCCGAACCATCACAGCCATGATGATCTGCCTCTCCTCCTCGGTGAGGTGGCTGAGGTCCGGCAGCTCGGGCATGGAGGGCGGCGCTGTGGGTGGGCGAGGGCCGCCGCGGGGCCCCACCGAGGCCGACATGTTTTAGCCCTCCTTGGCGGCTCGCAGCTCTCTCTGATGTCAGATCCCCAGCGCTGTGCAGAAAGAGAAGCCCGGCCCGATCACGACATGGTCCGTTTCGGTGGGCTCAGCGGGCGCTGCTCGTGCTCGCCAGCGCTGGCGGACCGTCCATGGTTGCGGGGCGCCCACTGTTGTGCTTTCTACCTCCTCCTCCTATACGGCTTTTTTTCCTCCTCTCGTTCTGGACCCCCACCCCCACCCCCCGCCCGCCCGCCCGCCCGCCTGCCTGCCTGCCTGCCTCTCCCCTCCAGGTTCTAGTAGTTATTGGAAGCCCATCTCTGCTCCTGGAGAAGGTGGCGCGCGGTGAGGAGGTCTATCGGGCGCCTTTTGTTCTCAGTTGAGAGAGATGCGCGCGGCGTCGTGGACCGAGGGCAAGCTCTCAGTGCGTTTCTCTCTCCCTCTCTCTCAGAGTGTGTGTGTGTGTGTGTTTTCTCAGAGCCGCGACTGCGCGCGAGCCTGCCGCTGTCAGGGAGACCGAACAGTCAATGGGACCGCAGCCCCTCGAGCGCGCGCATCCTCCGCACGAAGACGCGTGCACACTCGTTTGAGAATGGATGGGGGCTCACCGTTCGCGCACGCGACCTCTCATATTCCCCCTCCCCTTCATCTACTTCTCTTCCAATCACAGCGCGCTGGTGACGCATCTCCCATACTCGACCACCCCCTCACCACCCCCCACTCCCTTCTCAGTTGAAGCCTCCGGGCTCGTGCACGAGAGCAGCTTCGCGCAGTACGAAGCTACAGACATCATCATTATCGTTATTGCCATCTGTGGACTTTGCTTTGACTGGACAATGACGAAAGGACAACCATACATGGAAAGAAAGTCCTCGAGCATGAGTGAGGGTACCATACCACATATCTCACTGTTTATGGGTTATATAGTGGGTGTAATGGTGAGAAAGACACCAGGACGTGTTCTGATACTGTTTTAAAGAATATGCACATGGTAAAAAGATATACACCCTGTGGCCCCCTGTGGTATCGTTCAACAAAACGGGCGGTTTCAGTACCATGGC
Source organism: Salminus brasiliensis (assembly GCF_030463535.1). Classification (NCBI taxonomy): domain Eukaryota; kingdom Metazoa; phylum Chordata; class Actinopteri; order Characiformes; family Bryconidae; genus Salminus; species Salminus brasiliensis. The sequence goes on along the minus strand of NC_132881.1, from coordinate 33,497,402 downwards.
CAGCGGCGGCTGCTCTTCGCCTGTTTCAAAAACTGAAAGGTATACTGTGAAACAGAAACAACTAAATCAACAGCCTTCCTGCAGAGTGAGGTCTAACCATCATTTTCCTAAATGCAAGTAAGCAAATAAAAAACTTTGAACAACTTAAAACTATATATATATATATTGTGCATGTCAGCAATAATACAGGTTATAAAGGTAAAGGTAAAGGTAAAGGTGCACGTATTTGTCACTGTACAGTGTGGACTGTACAGCGAAATGTGTCCTCCGCATTTAACCCATCTGGTAGTGAACACACACTCACACACACACATGTGTTAGGGGCAGTGAGTACACACACACACCCAGAGCGGTGGGCAGCCAACTCCAGCGCCCGGGGAGCAGAGAGGGTAAAGGGCTAAATAATACTACTTGTTTAGCTTGGGATGGAACATGGTTTACTTTTTCAATAAACACATTTGTAGCAAAAATCATTTATATGTATGTTTAAGATCATCATAAGCAGATCAGTCTTGAGGTGTGTCACCAATTGTAATTAGGAACTGTCAGACGAATCAATTAGCCAGGTTTTATAAATTCTCTGACTGAACACTCTTTAAGCATGGGCTTCTGTATGGAACTGTCAAACTATCTGGAAATGGACGTAATGGAAGCTTTTTCAGCTTGCGGTTTGTACAGTGCAGACTGGCATTAAGAAAGAGCAGTTCAGGGGAACTGTGGAGGTCAATATGAGATCGATGAGACCAAGAAAACTAAGTAAAAACAGATACAATAAATACTAGTATGCTGGTAAGACAGGTAAATCATCCTCTTAGGACTGCCAGGAACCTGCAAGAAACTTCAGCTCAGTCGAAACAGTGGTGCACTGCTGACACAAACCTCATGAGAAAGAAACTTTACATGTGAACCCCCCCCCTCAACAACAACAACAAGAAAAAAACATTTAAGGTATGCTACAGAACATATAGACAGATGAGTTCCCTAGATGTTCTGCGGACTGTGGACTGGTGAAGTCAAAATAGAAGTCTGTGGCCACAATCAGTAAAGGTATATTTGAAGAATAAAACTGTGAAGCATGTGGATGGATCTGGGTTGTGGTGTCACTACAGGCATTGGCAATATTGCACAGGTGAAGGAAAGAATGATACAGAATGTACCATAAAATCCACTAGGGACTACAGGACACAGGATACAGGAGACTTTATTGTAATTTGCATCACATGTGGTACATGGGATGGAATTAAATTGTGATCTCAAGGTCCCAGTTACTCCCAAAGAGCAATATTGAATAAATAAAATAGCAGCATGAATGAATAAGTAGCAGTAACATAATAAAGTGACCAAGTGTAAATAAAGTCTCAAGTGTCTAAGTGTCCTCGAAAAGAGTCAGTGTAGTGTGTTTGGCGTTTTACACTTAATGCTCCACAGCCTCCTACCTAAAGGGAACTTGACAAAAAGTGAGTGTGCTGGGTGAGTGGGGTCCTTCATGATGCAGGTGTCCCTCTTCCTGCATCTGGAGGTGCAGATGTCCGTGGTGGTGGGGAGGCTGACTCCGACTGACCTCTGTGCAGCCTTCACCACCCTTCTGCAGAGCTTTCTGGTATGCAGCAGAGCAGCTTCCAAGCACAGGACGCTCTCCACCACACGTCTGTAGAAGGAGGTGAGGAGCCCAGGAGACCAGCTCGCCTCAGCCGACTGATGAAGTAAAGTCATTGATGTGCCTTTCTGACCAGACTGGAAGTGTTGTTGATCCAGGTGAGGTTGTTGTTTAGGTGCACACCCAAGTACCTGTACCTGCTGGAGACCACTTCCACTGCACTCTCCACTCACAGACTGTGGCCTGTGTTGCAAAGTGAAGGGTTCAGACCAAGTGAGGAGAGTTTATTTGTCAGGGTCTGGGGTATCATGGTGGTAAAAGGGGATGTGAAGTCCTTCTGCTCCAGTTGGGTATAGGCAGTGTGGACAGCAGAGGAAATGGCATCTTCTGTGGATCGATTCTTCCTCTAAGCATACTGGTGTGGATCCACAGGAAGTTGATGGTGGCTTTGATGTGGGCATTTCGTGACTATCGGAGTGAGGGCTGTTGGCCGGTAGTCATTCAGACCTGTCACTGCACAACTCTTGGGGACCGGGATTATGGTGGGAACGACTGCCTGGATGAGGGATGTCCGCCAGGACCTCAGAGATCTGATCGGCGCACTGCCATAGCACCTGTCCGGAGATGTTGTCTGGGTCAGCAGCTTTCCGGAGGTTGATCCTCCTGAGGGTCCTCCTTACTTCTGCTTCACACTGAGGGGTTCTTCTTTGATGCTGGGGAGAAACACCTTAATATAATTAAGGTAATTTGCATAATTAATATTTTACATATATTATACATAATATAACATTTGCAGCTTAGAACTAGAGGTCACCTTTTGGCTGACCCTTTTTGCACAGGCCACATTGATTTAGATTTTTTGTATGTAATGAAAGTCAGAGTAACTCTGCGTTTGTATTTTGTAAAAAAAAAAAAAAAATTGTTTTATGCTGAATTAACCACTAAGGCTGTGTTTACTGTTTTTCAAATAATTGTGATTTGGCCAAGGGTGCCCAAAGACATAAATATTATATATCACGTGACGTTTTTGTAAATACATTGAAAACCTTTATTTTGACATCGTGATGCGCTCTGACGCAGCTCGGTGTCACTGGTTGGTCATCTCTTTTCCTTCGTCTGGTCTTCCTCTTCAGTCAACGCTGGTAAGAAATGTATCTTAAAATCGCACCTAGCATATTTCATATAATCGACGTAGCTCTGAAATGTTAGGAGGAATGGTGATTTCGCCAGTATACACCTGCATGCAGATGTCAGCTGTGACTATACGGCCTCTTTTTATTATTCCTGGTGAATGAAAAGATCTGATTAGCGAGTTTTGTTATGACCGCCTGTAAATATTGCAGCACAGTGTCGCACACTGCACAGAAGTCATTTAATGCTAAATAGATTATTTACGTGTCGAGAAACGTCGAGCGTTTTTCACATGAATTGCTCCTCAGGGAGTTTCGCAGAGCCACAGCACCCTGAGGTGGATTCGGGTAGACGATTTGCTGAGGAGCGCTTAACTGTTGACCTAGTCTCATGATCATGATCGATCATTTCCGTCTGCAGAGCTGAAATTCTTTAGTCTGTGATGTGCAGTAAAGTGCAGTTAACTAGTGTCAGCACATCAGGCCATGAGATCTGAAAATGACACAACATGAAAAGTCAGCATTCTGAGTCACTGCCGGTGTTGCTTTGAGGCAACATTATATTTCACAACAACATATTCCAGCATTGTTCTTTAATGTCTGGCTATGACAGCTACAGCTGAACACACATAGACTGTAATACTAGAAGTATTCCAGAACTTGAAGCAATGGAAAACAATATTATTATTTAAGTGTCTCGATGCAACAATATCAATATCAGTATATTAAAGTATCAAAACATTGGTGGTTTATTTTATGTTGTGTTTGAACTCTGGCCACCAGAGATCAGTGTTGTACTCTCAATTGTATAAAAAATTAAACTTTTCTTTTACTCAGAGTTTACACAGATGATTGTGTTTTCATACTATGACATTTTCCCTACTATTTTATTTATATATATATATATATATATATATATATATATATATATATATATATATATATATATATATATAACCCCTGTATTGTGGTTCTAATTGTATTGGCTGGTTCTTGCCAATACACAGTTCACAGTTCAATTCACTCGGACTCTCTCAATTGATTATATTAGCAAACATGTAATCTTCCTGCTATTTTGTTAGTAATAGTAGTTAATTAATATGAGAAATAGTTACAAATAGTTGTGCAATAACCAACCAAGCTAACCTTTCAAAGCAATTACATTCTGTTTTTTTTTTTGGCAGAGATAAAGCAAATTGAAAATTGAAATTCATCATTTAAAAAAGGCTTGACGCTAGCACAGATAACCTGTAAGTAAGTAAATCCATTTTGTAACAGTGATCTGTCACATGGTGGAAGCTAGAGATTATGTGCTTACTTGCTCAATGCTACAATAGCAGGAACACTCCAGCTTTGTGGTACAAAGTCAGCGTGTCTGATTAATACCTCCCTTTCTTATATACAATATAATTCATCTTAAAATAGCTTAATCATCAGTAATGACCCAATACACTGTGCAGCATGTTCTGTGGTACATTTTTGTGATGGTGACCTTCAATTGTGGACAAATGTGAACAGACAGTTCCAGGCTATCAGTAATAAAGCAGCACACTATAAATGATCTGTGTCTCATGTGTTGCACAGACGTCTTCATACCTCAGACATTTGCTCAGCAAATCCAATCACGCCCATGTTACCTGTTGTGGTATGCCATGGAGGTGCAGGTTACATTCCCAAGGACCGAGTTGAGATCTCCTGTGCTGGGGTACATGAGGCAGCACGGGCCGGTTATGCCATTTTCAAGTCCGGAGGGAGTGCCATGGATGCTGTGGTAGAAGCTGTTACCATAATGGAGAACAACCCAGCGTTTAATGCAGGTAATAATGTTAGAGACAGATGATGGATAAAACTACTGATTCTGAGGGCTACTACTACTGCTTCTGCTAATAATAATGATAATAATATTAATGACCTGCTGATTAATGTTGTAAGCATTGTAATACTTGAGAGGTAAAATATGTTTATAAAAAGGAAACAAATGAATTGAAAATATATTGAGTGTTTACTCATGTGGTTCAGGTCGAGGGTCAGTGTTGAATGTGAAAGGGGAGGTGGAGATGGATGCTCTGGTGATGGACGGACGCACTCTTGCCAGTGGTGCTGTGTCTGCAGTTAAGAGAGTGGCTAACCCAACCCAGCTCGCCAGGATGGTCATGGAGAAGGTACCCTTGTAAGAGTTTAAGTACTCCATAATATTCAAACCCCCTTACTATTATTTTCTCTCTCTCTACCTACATTAGTTTTCATAAGTCAGTCTTATTGGTGACAGATCATAATTGTAAAAGGTAAGTGGCAGGAATCCTTGAATAAGATAAGAATTAAACAGTTGTAAGCCAATATGGACATGAATACTTCTAAAGAAGATAGGAGAAAGAAACTGAGAGAACCAAAGACTCAAAATTGTCTGATTAAGGCTTGGGACGATGAGAGATTTTTTGGAAATCTATTCTGGGAAAGAATTAGCTATAGTTTTTGCAAAGCAAAAATAATTAAACTTTTTATGGACTGTTCAATTCTGTGGTGAAACCAAAACTGGCCTGTCTGTTCACCTACACCAGTGGCGTCAGTTTGCGCTGATCATCTCAGGCTTTTAATTTTGACCCAGTGAAAGACCAGTGGCAGAAATTTAAAGAGGACTGTTCGTATGGGTACACCTAAGGATGCCAAAGACGTGACTTCCGAAGGGAAGAATGGTTTAGGGCTGCTGTTTTGCTCCCCAGCCTCATTAAACATTTAAGCAAAATGCTTAGTGCGGTTTCCCTTGAAAGGGGCATCTACACCAAGTACTAAGGAGTGTGACATGGAACTCATTAGCTGAGCTCTTTATTTATTTATTTTTTTACAGCTTTGTAGTATGTCTTCATCAAGGGTAGAATTAATCAAAGCTGACTGCATTATGCAGCAGAATGCTGGGACATGCCTCATCATGTCTGATCTCAAAGATGATAAAAAATAGATTTCCATATCAAGCACAATAAAGCAAACATCAACACTATAAAAGACTGGTCCAAAAGGGGCAACTTAACCAGACCGACATGCTTGGCATTAATATTCACAACTTCATAACTTATTGTTATTGTATCTGATTTACAATAGTAATTTATTGCCGGTTGAGGGGGTTCATTCTTCTCTGTTATGCAGACTAGTCACTTGTGTCTGACGGCAGAGGGGGCCTTGCAATTTGCCAGAGCCATGGGTGTCCCTGAAGTGGATGAGGAGTCTCTGATCACAGACTACGCCAGGATGCGCTGGAGGAAGAACTTGCTTCCAGGTGCCAACCCTGTAGAGAACCAGATGTAAGAGTTTGTTTTTCCATAAATGTATTTCTTACACATAATCTACAATCTCCTATTTAATAACCTCCAAAAAACTTTACAGGAATAAAACCCTCTTAGAAGTCAATTAAAAAAAGTTATTAGATTTGTCATTTTGGAACTTTTTTTAGTTCATATAATATAAAGAGCATCTGTCAGGTTCAATTTCAATGTCAAAAGTAAAAAAACAGCAAAACAAGGTTTTTGCAGAACAGTGACAAAATGTAGTAAATAGACATTCAGTTGAAAAGTATGATCAGCCAACTCTGAAGTAGACTGTGTTAAGCATAAAAGACCACACACCATACTCAGTCATGCTATGTGTATATGCCCTCCTCAATATGTGTTTTACATGAGTCTTGCAGGGGCAAAATGGGCACAGTTGGGGCAGTAGCTGTTGATGCGGAGGGAAATGTGGTCTGTGCTACCTCCACAGGGGGCATAATCAACAAAATGGAGGGTCGTGTGGGAGACACGCCTTGTGTTGGTGAGTTAGCAATTTCTGCCCTCAGAATCTATATTAGAGGATCCTCACCTTCGTCTTGTTTTAAAATTTGGAGGTTGCAGAATGTCAGAATTGTGAATGTGTAATAGTGAGTAGGACTAGTGAGTTTTCTGTACTTGGGCAGAAATGTGCTGGTTTGGTTGTGATAGCAGTTGATCTTTTACCTTTGGACGTGCAATAATACCTGTAGTGTTCAGCTGCTCAGTAGCCTGCAGAGTTAAGTATTAACTTTACATGTTCAATACTCTAAGCAACACACCAATACATAACTCTCAGTACTCATACTTTATATGGATTACACATTTGATTATAGGATACTTTTTAGCTACTGATCTTCATTTTGCAAACATTAACTTGTATATGAAAGTATAATCTCAGCCTGTTTTTCAGTGTTGTAAATATATGAACATGCTCTGTGGAAAAAGTCTGATAGTGCCACCCATTGGTCAGATACAAAAGATACTAAATATTCTATATTTAGATACTATATATCGTCTTTCATGATTTTTAGGGGTAGAGAGTGTGTAGAGTGTGTTTTTTAATTACATTGATTTTGATTGAGTGCAGTTTTACTGAGGATTTCAGGGGAGTGTAATCTGCCGTTGCATGGTACTGCCAGAAATGTAATTATAATGATAAAGGAATGGCTTACCCCCAAAACAGTGTTCACATGTTCCGTCTTATCCCAAATGTTGTTGGTTGAGGCTTCAATTTTGGGTGGCAAACACTTTAATTCCTTTTTAGCTACTTTTGCCATGTAGCAATTACAGCACAACTAAGAAAACAAATGTCCTACACCAAACATGCCTTGGCTTAAAACATGGCATGTCTAGACTTTAAAACTTAGTAAATTAGATTTCTAGGCAAACCATTTATTTGAGGTTAAAATAACAGAGAAATTAGCAAAAGTGTCCATTTTGAACAGGTGCCTCTGTTTCTGTTTCAGGGTGTGGAGGCTATGCAGATAACCAGAGCGGGGCTGTATCACCCACTGGTCATGGAGAAGCCATCATGAAAGTCACTCTTTCGAGACTTGTTCTCTTCCACATGGAACAAGGTAATATACACCATATGTTCAAATGTTTGAGGACACCACTTCTAATGAATGCATTCAGCTACTTTCAGTTGCACCCATTGCTGACACCTTCACACAGCTTGTCTAGTCCCTGCAGAGAAGTATTTCCAATAGAATAGGTATAGAATAGGCAGATAAACAACAACCTATTGGCACAATGCCTAATGCCAGGTGTGGGCTAGATGTGTATAGGAGTGTATAGCCCAATGCCGCCCCCTAGTGGAGCATTGCAATGATGGTGGAATGATGGTGCTCCATCTAACATTTTTGGAATAAGTTGGGGATAAGGTGATGTGTGACCTCACTAAAACTCTTGTCACTAAATGCAATCAAATCCTCACAGCAAGCCTCAAAAATGTAGTAGAAAGCCTTCCCTGTACAGTAAGGACAGATATTCCAACAAAAGCAGGATACTTTTTAATACCCTTGATTTTGGAAAAAAAAATAATGAATAAGCAGGTGTCCCAGCATGTTTGTCCATATATTGTATCAACAAGTCTATTACAAGTATGCTATATCATACTATGGTACAATGTGTATTTCTGTCATTGCACAACCTCCTAGCTATCCCTAACTATTATTTTTCACCAACTGGAAAAATAATAACAATAAAACCAATCAGGAAAATGTTAGTTGTCTCCAGAATAACAAACAGAGATTAACATTGTTTTAAAAAAATAATCAATAATTTAGGCACCTCTTGAACATTTTTGCAATTAAATATGTCCATCAAATGTTGACATATGATTATACTGTGTATATAAATATTTTTGTATAAGCTTAAATACAGTAAGAATGTTTTTTGATAGGGAAAAACACTATAAGCAGTGCACAATCAGCCATAACATTTAATTAACATGGTCTAGCCTTCACTGCTCATGTCTATCAGTGAGTCTTGAAAGCCCATGACCCTGTCACTGGATCACCACTTGTCCTTTAATGGATGACTTTTGGTACTGACCACTGCATACCGGGAACACCCCGTGTATGTCACCACTCCTTGTCAAAGTTGCTCAGGTCTTTACACTTGTTTCCTGCTCCCAATTAACTTCAAGGACTGACTGATTATCTCACCATAATGGTATTTGTCAAGAAGTGGTATATATTAGACAGCACTGAACAGGGTTATTCACTTTACTTTATGTCTTTCACAGTTTGGTGGTTTTAATGTAATGGCTAATTGACAAATTCCACATAAAGAACAATATAAGCATCTGATTTATTTTTTGTTATTATTTGTTATCAATATAGCATTGATATCAAATCACATGTTTATCACATGTTTTCCTTTACTTATAAAGTATAAATTTTATTCTTTTTAATTGCAAAAGCAACAGTATGCACATAGACTCTGTAAAGTTGCATATACACTTACTAAGCAGACACTATTCAAGATTGAACCTTGGATTTATTTATTTTTTTGGCTCACAACAGTGGGTCACGTTTTACTGAGACATCACCATGGCAACTTATGCTGCATGCCTAACCTACTTCAGGGCCTGTTAAGTTTCAGTCTCATAAACAGCTCTTGGGGTCAGGTCCAGGCTTCTGATGGACATGGACCCCTCCAGTCTTTTGTAGGGCTTTTCCAGCAAGGAAATGTGTGTAGCCCTTTTCCAGCAACAAAATGATTGCTAAGTACCAATTGTGCTCTCTTGGACTCCAGCCACTGATGGCAGCTGAATAGACCTCCCGAAGCCCATTTGACACATTTTTACGTAAACGTATAGTCACCCTATATAGAGGGTGCCAAAAGATATAGAAGAGCCAAAAGGGCACTGCTCTTGAATATGTAAACATGTGTTAACAGAAAAACTTAAAAGTTAACCACAGCTGCATGTGTTAATCAGGAACCTGTCTTAATAGGGCATGCTTTGTCTGACAGGCCTCTGGTGGACCAGTTGATGTGCACTCATATGATGACCGTTATAGTAAAAACAAAATAACTGTTCTGCAGGAAAAAGCCCAGAGGAGGCAAGTGACCTGGCCTTGACCTACATGAAGGAACGGGTGGAGGGTCTGGGTGGAGTAGTGGTTGTGGACCCTAAAGGTACCTGGGCAGCTCGTTTCAGCAGCCTACAGATGCCCTGGGCTGCAGCCCAGCAAGAACAGCTCCACTACGGACTTTACCATGGAGAGGACTTCACTGAGCCAATATAGCGGCACTCCTAATCACCACATACGTGGCCCAGGTTTACACATATACAGTATACACATTTATACACACATTTTAATTGCATTCCACCAAAGAAAAAGCCATGTTAATGCCATGTACAGTCACTTCTGTGACAGAGCGACTGCAACTGCAGTACACGTGTAAATCAGTTTCATTTAAAATAGAATCTGTCAGTGCAACACTCCTGTAATTTTTGTAAAAACAGTCTGTCTATCATGTTACTGTACAGCACTGCCAGTACTGACTGTCTTCCACTAGATGGGGATAAATGTGCTGGTACCCTTGTTTGTACATGTTGACACTCACCCACCCCCAATCCAATCAACCAAATGATGGCTGTTGATGTGGATGTAGGTACATGTAGACCAATAATGGCAGGGAGAAGTTTAAAGCTACAAAAATCTGCATATATAACTTTACACTGAAGTGTAATTGATGTGAAATCCTGAACATTTGTTTTTGGTGAACAGGTTTATATGATTACTCCACTTCCCATTTACTATGTAAACTGCTCTTCAGCAGTCAACTGTCGAGCTGTAAAAAATTGTTTCTAAAATAAATGTATATTTGCAGGAAATTGTCGTCTCTGCATTTCAGATTAATGTGCAGTACTGAAATAGTTTACACCACACAATACCACTCCACTATAATTTAGAATGTGTTTGTGGATTTCCAAAACCATTACAACTATTTTTATACTACAAAACCACACATAATATGGGCAGAAAAATCATTTTGTATTACAGGCCAAGACTACACATGTTCCTATTAAATGTACAGCAGATTTTGCCATATATTCATATGCATCTCCACCTTTTATGTCTGTTAATGTTTTGGTATTTTAATTTCTGAGTCAGTTCAGTTTTAAATGAAAGCAGTCTGCACTTTAATCCCTTTAACCATGACACAGTCCACAAACAAATGTCAAAACAAGAAGCAAGACGTTTAAACATTTTCTGAGTAATGAATATATGAGAACTTGCTCATACGTACACCTAGTAATCCTACTGATTTAACTTATTTTAGTCGTGTGTTACCAATATTCTATTTTGAATCAGTTAATTCAGCTGTATTTTCAGCTGTTTATTTACACTCACTGACTAATGTTCTGTTCATGTACTTATCTGTAAAACAGAATGAAAAAAAAACCCTACACCCTCAACATGAGACTAAACAGACAAATAAAGCTACTTCTCATGAATGAAATGGGTTTTCTTGTAATCCTGCAGCGCTGCTGTGGGATTCTGTAAGTTAATGATCACTGACCTGTCCTCCATGGGAGTGCAGTAATACAGGCATGTGCTTGTTGTGTCAACAGAACAACCAGCTTGCTTGGTGCTTTCAGTTGTGATATGAGACCCCAAAACCAGTCGCCCTACCCCCCTGCCCTTTCTCTTAGTTTGTGTTCAAAATATCACACTGCTTTATGAGGGCAGGTGAAACAGACTTAAGCGTTGTTCCTCACTGAAGTGCAGTGACTAATTTCTAAGGTCATGACTTGTTTTCTTTGACATGCTCTTTTAAGATGTGGCCTTGACTTACTGCCCAAGGGCAACGTTGAGTTTTCAACAAATGAGTGCAAATAGTTAGTGTGCTGCTTGTTTGTGTGTTTGCTTTCTTGTTTAGCTTTTTCTTAGTCTTAGTCGTAGAGCCTGTCAGAAAAAGGAAAAAGAACAAGATAAGACCACGATGGCCTATGCAGTCACACACAGATTATATATATATATATATATATAGTATACATTTTTTTTTAGACATAGCTTGGTTCCAGATTTCTCCTGGATTTGTTCGATTCCATAGCCAGCTCACCTGATTTGTCATCATTAATCACTGGTTTACCAAACCAGGTGTTGGATGATAACTTAATAATAATACTCACATGACTCCTTTGGAGCTTTGGAGATATTAAATGAACATGTGAAGTAAAACTATGTTTTGTATAAATTATTGTTTAGTTATTGTTATTTGTATTTATTCTAATATTAGTTTTTATTTAGCAAATAAACACTTACTGCCCAGATCAGCCGCTTTATAATTCTAATTTTCACAGGGGACTAAGACTTTTTCACAGTGCACATTTAATTAAAAGCACTCACACACCAAGGTGTCTTAGGTTAAAAAAAAACACCTAATGGAAAGTGGTTGAACAGGCTGCAGGTAGGTCACGGGGTCGTGGAGTGCAGCAGGCTCGTGCACCGATGAGAGCGCTGTGCCTGCCTATTGGTCAGCGTTCACAGGCCACGGTAGAAAAGGGGCTGTCCGACGCCCCGCAAGCTCCGTAGAAAAAGTCGGGAGTGATAGAGAGACCAGAGCCGCTGACAGCTTCAGCGCACTCGGACGAGGAGGGAGTACAGAAGCCCCCCCACCAACACCAACACCAACACCCGTCCAGTTGCCATCTTAAACAGGACTCAGTACAGTGTACGGCGTTTCGCTTCGGCCGGGACTCGGGACTCGGGACTCGGCGCTCCTCTCATCACTGACTCAAAGCGAGACTCGCTGACAGAGAAGCGGCGCCTCACAAGTTGGAGACTTTCAAAAAACAAAACCGTGAAGAAGACAAAGAACATGGCGAGGGACAGTCGAACAGAGAGGGGACATCCTCTCTTGACAGACGAGCTCCTGCGAGTGAGCGGTAACGCTGCAGTGTCTCAGTACACAGAGAGAGGACCAGACTGAGCACTGCAGGAAAGTTACAGCGGGGAGTTCAGACTGCGCTCCCCCGAGGAATGCTGCACTGCTCCGGACACCGTGGTGAGTCTGAAAGCCCACTCAGGCTCAAGTGTTCGTGGGGAGCCCTGACGGTTTACCAGTACTGGAGTTGTTCTTGGTTTAGTGCACTTTCCTATGGTTAAAGTGGTGCCCAGTGGTGTCCAGGAAATGAGCCGGTTACAACATCGAGCTTCAGCGCATTTAACCTGCCATCATTTAGGCTGTAATTTAATAGATTAGTTTGTTGTTGTTTTGATGAACAGTACAGGGGGGGAATTCAAAGCGAAGTATTAGGCTAGCGTTTTTTTTTAGTTTGTTGACAGAAGTTTAGTGCACACTACATTTTTAGAGGGTTTAGAGATCTGTTCTGTGGGTTTTGTTATTACTTCGCCTCTGAACGTGAGCGGAAGTCAGAAATGTGCAGGCCTTCAGATGCTCTGCAGTTGCAAGACGAGCTTTATCTCTCAGCCTAGCAATGTATGATCACTTCTTCTCACCACAAGTGCGTTTCTCTTTCAGCCCTGCTTCTGCTGACGATATAGATTCTACACACCCCCTGTGAGAAGCTCATGTAGTGATACAGTACAGGGCTTTCTGTAGTCTCACAGCATTCCTGTAAGAATTGTGTAGTAAAATGGTAAAGTTAAAGTGGGGTTTTGATGTTAAACAGAGGTGGAACCCACTTAAGGTGGTGCCACATAAAACAGTTGTTAAAAGTTTCTTTAGCATTTATTTGTAAGTGTATTAATTAATGAATAAGGAGCCGTGTGATACTGCAAAGAACCATGATTCATGGGTCTCTATGGAACTATTGACTCTACCATCGGAGACGAAGATCTTGTTGGTTAGACAGATAGATCACTATTAGTCCCAGACAGAAAGTCACTTATTACAGCAGCATAAAGACAGTAGAAATAGCAACAACATGTGAGAAGATAAAAATGAAACCGTAATTTTATACAGATTAACTGTAGCAAATGTAAGTAGAAAAAGATGTTAGTTTTTTTTCCCTTCAATTTTTAAATTGGTGCAAGATGAAACTAAACAATAACCAACATCTGTATATGTGGGGTGATGTCTAAGGCATATAGACAACAGCAATACCTAGAAATCCAGTAAGGGCAACTCCCTGTATGTGCAAAACTGGCTTCTTCAGCGTTCCAATGGAGATAGGCGCACTTCCTGTCTCCGGTCAGGAATTAGGGAGTCTACTTTTAGAATTCCCTACTCTAGCTCCTTTCAATTTAATTATGTTAAATATGTTAATTATGTTTTTTAAGTCTAGTTATGGAGAAAGCGCTTTTGTGCACCTCAATCAGCAGTTACTGGCCCTATAATTTGGTCATTTTATAATGCTCTTAATTAAGCCTTCTGTAGACTACATAAATGACCAAAAACTGGCCTAACACTAAAAGCAGGGTTTAACGTTTTTGCTCCTTCATGTCTTATTTGAGTGCTGCTATCCTGTGAGAAGGATTAGCCGACTACAACAGCGTCTTCCAGCTGACCTCTAAGAGTTAGCTAGTTCTGTTAATCAGTGTTCTGGTGACACAGATGACTTGTTCTGTAACTGTGTGTTTCGTGCCTGGAATCAGGCTTATGTGTTTAAGCAGAGACCAAAAGCACAAGAGTGTGACCTCTCACAAGGTCAGAGGGCCTCCGCTCATCTGATCTCCGCTTCGGGCATCTGCGGATTCTTTGAGGGGGGAAAAAAAGCAAAAATAAAGTCTGACGGAACTAAATGGGTGAATGAGTGAATGAAAATGTGAGTTCATGCATGTATGTGTGAGTGAGAGAAACACTGAGATAGAGAAAGAGAGTATGAATAGATAAGTGTGCCGTTTGCGCTTGTTTTCCATTCACTTACTCAGTGGTTAGTGATTGCTTGGTCATACCTGCAGATTAAACTTGAGAAGCTGCCAAAAACAGTCAAAAATATAATCATATATATCCTCTGTCCTTTAATTATTAATTAATAGGTGAAACTGAAATGCACTAAATGTTCAATGGATCAGATAACAGTGGATAAGTGCCAATGATCATTCTTTTTTCCACCCCCAAAAAGCGGGCCTCCGATTTTAAGGAAGAATGCTTTGAAGAGTGGGCCCTTGATCTGGGCAAGAATCAAAGTGGCACACCAGGTGATGGTATGGGATTTTTTTTCTTTTTAATCCGAGTAGGCAGTCAAAGATCACAGGAGCCCAGCCATCAAAACGTATGAACTCAACACTATTTATGAGCCTTCACTTTTCCATCATGCTCTCAGCCTCCTGTGATTTTCACATCGGATTGGTATGGGTAAGGTTTGAGAGATAGATAAAAACAGAGATTCAGGCCAGAAAGTTGAACCTTTGCACACATTTCCACAGCTAGAACTGGATCTCGTTGACCTTGTTGTGACTTTGCTGTGTTTGGGTGGTACAAAGTGTGTAAGGCTTCCACTGTTAACATGGAAAGTGAGTCCTTCTTGTTGATGGACACAGTGCTTTAAACTTTCCCAGGACATTGGCCGTATGAAGGACTTCATCAGAAGATAAAGTGAAGGCCATTTTAATGTGAATGTGAATAAAAACATGGAATGTTTTTAGTGTCTAAACCAGGCCCTGATTCTTTACTTCAGTGCTTCGAGGGACAGCCGGCCAAGAGAAATCAAGGAAATTAGGTCTGTTTTTCTGAGACCCCTGCAAGGTTCCTCTTTAGCGTCACTTATTAAAGTGTCTCCCTCACAGCTGAGCTGACGCCACCAGCATTAACGTGTCAGTTAGCCGTGAGGACTTGAATAGGGCCAATCAGAGAGAGTGTACTGGAGGAAGCAGTGAGTCTCTCAAACTCGAACCCCCTCCCCTCTCCTTCTCTCAGTCTCTCCCTCTCTCCTTCCACCCCTCCCCCTCTGCCTCACTGTGTGCTATACGGTTGCCAAGTGCTAAGAATCTGTGGAATGCAGGATTGCAGTGTTCTGATAAAGTTTGCTTTGTTCCCGCCGTGACCTGAACGCTGGGAGGGATATGGGACCCTGAGAGTTTCACTGAAGCACGGCACCAGCCTGTATGTGCGCACTGTAACCCATGCACACATGTCCCTGCCGCATATTACAGCCAACAAGCCACAACTCCTGGATGCCTTGTTCAGTTGACTCCAAACATTGGAGGCAGTGCTAGTAAAAGCCTGTCAGATGTGCTGTATGTGCAAACCACGTGAACGCTGCCCTTTTCCATTATAATTTAAAAATGGACTAATAGTAAGTCACCAATTTGGAAATACTGTATGAGGATTATGACTGTGATGTGTATGTGAACCAATCTCTTCAGAAACTCAAAACTAGCTATTATACGAGTTGCTGTTCCTGTTGTATTACTGTGGCCCAAGAGCTTTGTTGTCTACTTTGTAGTCATTCTAACAAGAATTTGTACAAGCAAGAGAAAGATACATCCCAATGAGGCCTTTGAGTGTTATCTGTGAACCTTTTCCTGTGAGTCCCCCCCCACCCCAAAAGGTCTCTGACAAAGAAAACACTGGAAAAACACGAGACATAACCTCACACTGCCCCTATGTCTCACGTTACCATGTTAAAATACACACGCAGCACCCTGCCAGGCATACACAGCTTCAGGGTGAGAGCCGTTGTGTGGAGAGAACGTGAGAGAACAAAATGGAGGCCAGATATGGCACAGGTACATCCACCCTGATGACCTTATAGAAGTCACACAGTCACATTATCATTGCCGGGCTGTCTCCAACAGACCAGAAGTAGGGAGGACATGGGCGGAGCTCCGAAAACCGCAAGCTAAGCCCTTAGAGCACAAGGGTCATAACAGTCCAGTTTAGAGGATAAACAAGCAGATAGATTCTTTGTGATTGTGACTCAGAATTGCAGGGAGTTGGCACAGAGCAGGTTCTGTGTATGTTTGTGTGTGTGTGTGTGTGTGTGTGTGTGTGTGTGTGTGTGTTTGTGTGTGAAGGAGAGCTTTCTGGTCTGCAGGGACACTTTGCGTGTGAAGCTTCATCAGATTTGCCCTCTGTGGGAGTGTCATGGCAAAACAAACGGCTTCCACTGACTCTCCTCTGGTGTTTTCAGTGTAAATATGGCATTTCTGCATCCCATAGCAACCAGCCCTTATGGTATCTGACGGGGGTGTGATTAATTCAGCCAGAAGGACTGTTCACGTGTATATTAAGCTTCCAAAATAGTCGTTAGGAAACCTAATCTATAGTCATGGGTAGTAGTAATATTTCAATGTTATGTTACATAGTGGGCAAGTCTGTTTGAAATTTCTCAAAGTGTAGGGCAAATGATTTTGATAATCAGTTGGGTATAAGCTACAATTACTTCCATTACTTATGTAACTACATTGCTACATTAACTTTAATAACTACATTAGTACATTAACCTTCATGGCCAAGACATCACTGTGGAATCTGGTGAGTGGGAGTACCTTCTATATATAGTGCAACCCTGTAAAGAGGCAGGATTTACCACACTCTTTTGCTTTCTCTTAATCATGCTGGATCAAACTGTTTTACTACAAAATCTCAACAACAAAAAAGATTTAATGAGACTATTAGAGATAGATTATCAGTATCCATGGGTATCACTATCAGTCTGATCTGAATATTTACTGCTAGTGTTACCATCAAATTAGGAGCGGTCACTTTAAGACTTTGCATCCTGCCTGACACCCATAACATGTGCACTACCCTCAGCTGACATTTGGGGTTTGGGTTTGGGGTTCAAGTAGCAGAGCCATCTGGGCTGCACAGTGGTGGCGAACTTCTGGCAGTAGGGGCTACTGTAAACATCCTTGACTGGAAGCTGGTGCTTAGGATGGAGCTTTCAGTCGGATGTTTGCAGCAGCCAACTGCCATTACCCCTGTTCAAAACCTTCAATGAAGAGTGGAACAACAGCGACCTACAGGACAACCAGGTAGTTAAAGACCAAATAATGTCTGGTTTTTTTTTTTCTTTATTCAATGTGGGCTAAATGTATGATTCCACCACTATAAATATTACATTTGCTTTTGTTGTATGGAGTGTAGTGAAGTATTGTTAGAAATGGATTTCTCTAGTGTCTTACTGGGTGATTTGAGATTCATGCAGTGATACAATGGAAGCACAGGGCTCTTGCACTTGCAGTGGGCCCTGGCCATGGCAAAAGGGATGACTCCAGAGGCAGAATGTCAACTTTGAGGGGCCAAGGCCTGCCATTTATGTCAGATTAGCACTTCCAGTCATGTAAAGCACATTCCAGCCTGGCACCTGTGGAGAGCTAAGACCCAGATTATTGCTGCTGCCTCTGTGCTCCCTTTCTCCTTTTTAATGTTTCAGAGTCCTGAAATACAGAGCCCGGTGCCATGGCCTCTTCTCTTTCCCGCCTCCTGTATGAAGTCTCCCACGGGGACAACAAAGAAACCCACAGAAATATGATTCTGGAGCATGGCCTCTGCTCCATAATGGGACACTTGCCAGCCTTGTTCACAGAGAGAATAGCTACATGGGGAGGAAACTTTCAGCTGATTTTTGTACTCTTGTCATTTCAGTTTTTATTTGACAGGTTTAAATGGCATAATTAAGCTTGTGAGCAGTTAGTGAACATATATTTCACATTTAAACTAATTGCAATTTGAAATATAGTTATAACTGGTAGACACTTGTTAGAGAAGATAGTCCTTTATTTATTTGGCATTGTAAAATAAGCTACTGATTGTAAATCTTATGATTCTGATGTTTTGATTCACAGAGCTTATAATTTGTAATGTATAGTTTTGCTTAGTTGTCATTTTATAACCTTATCTTACTATATTGTCTATAATTAATTCCAAGTGATTTATTATTTATTTCGGGAGCACCCAGTTTCAGCACTATGGACAGTTCTCTCAGGATATGACATTGTAGTCACCCAGTCCCAGGGGTGAGGCAGAGTCCTCTGGGATGTTGGCTGATTAATAGTAATCCCCCCCTACTCGTCTTTTTCTCTTTGCAGTAGCAGGTCTCTTACCGTTCTGCTGGTTTCTCTTTGTGCATTCTGGACGTTCAGCCACAATGACTGAACTGTGACTGGAAGTGAAAGTTTGCAAAGTGATAAGAAGGAAAGGTACCAGTGGTAAAACTGATGGAATGTTTGTACAGTTTAGCAAACACAGTTAAAAGCAGACAGATGATAAGCATAGCTGAATGGGCCTTAATTGAATGTTTAGCAGTGCGTATTTACAATGGAAATGGTGCGCAGAGTGTCAGGATGCTGAGGGAAGTGTTCTGAACTAACTGATTGGTTAAAAGCTGAACAGATGTGAACTAAATGTATGAATTTACTTATTAAGTTAACGTAAAGTTGTGAACTGATCAGTCCTTCAGAGTCCTTAAATAGCATATTTACTACATGGCATGAGAAGCGCTATATAATGAACTGACTGGCGAACAACATGGAACGATTGAGACGTTTAGCAGTGAGAATTCAAACAACTTGACAAAAATTACTATATATGATTATAAAGTGCACTGTGTCAGAAGGTGTCTCATCCCACTCTACAGGGACATGGAAAATCCTTCATTAAATAAACAAGACAATGCTCCTTTAAAAAAAAATTTCAGTTGTTCCCATTGTTGCATTTTATCTGTCACTGCTCTCCTCTACATCTTCATCACTTTATCTCAGTTGAAAGATGGAGGAATGTTACCCCCCACTGTAACCCCCCCTCCCACACACACACACACACACACACACACACACACACACACACACACACACACACACACACACACACACACACACACCATTCATTTCCCTTTTACCATTACACTGCCTCTCTGACTCCCCTGTCTATGTGCCCATAGGCTAACTCTATGTCCGATGATTTTTCCCACAAGAACCACTGAAGACCTAGAATGAGGGGACCAAATATGTTTGTGAGGGAGAGAGAGTGCCCTTGTCCAGTAAGAGGAAACAAGCTTAAAGAATGTGAAAAGCTTCCATTCAGGCGGGTTCACAGGGTCTGGGAGTGGCCACATCCTCGAGGGAGGAGGGGGCTCCTGGCCTGGTGCCAGGAGAGCCGTGCAAGCCAATGAGATGACCTAGGTCCGTGTGAGCAGCACCCAAAGCTGCTGCCCATCCCCCCCGTCCCTTAAGACATCAGAGCAGCTACAGTGTCCTTCTTCTTTATTTACCCAAACAAATAAAGCCTGTGTGCTGTGTGCAGCCTGTGCCTCTTGCAGTCCCCCAAGAACACCACTCTGTCAGCCAGTGGGCAGCATGGTCAGGAATGCAGCTCTATTAATAGAAGGTGCCCATTATCTCAGAGACTAATGGCCAGCATGAGCAGATTCCTGAAGGGCATGGAAGTGACGCACTTTTACCCACTTCGCTTCCACTTCCTGCTTGATTTACTGTTGGTGTTCAGCCAAAAGTCTCCAAAGAGGCTTCATCTTCAGTGCTGTTTGTTTGCCGCATCTGTGGGATGATGCTGATGTGATGCCCAGTATCAGAAAACACCAGATTAGATATCAGAGGAAAATAAAAATGTAACTGAGTTGATTTTGTAAGACATCTAGCCTCAAATATGATGTTTTCAAAATCACTTGTAGTACAACAAAAATACAGCCGAAGGACAAACTCCCAGAGTTGCTAGGTTCCCAGGGATTAAGCCTAGTAACGAACTATAATTTTCATTCAATGGAAAATCTCTGTTCACAAAGCTGCATAGTCCAGGTCTAGGCTTAATCCCTGTCTGGGAAACTGGCCCAAAGCATGGTAAAGTAGGTCATATAATAACAACCTCAGCTATATGTTGTCTGTTGTTAACGTAAGAATAATGATAGGCTCGGTTTTCAATAAAGCATTTGTGAGAGTTGCTATTATGTTGGTTGTGTGAAAATATGCTGCAGCTTTAGATGATCTTAAGTGAATCACTTCAATTTAACATTGTCTATTTTAAAGCTCAGTAGGTTTTAAAGACAAAAAGGGTGAATCAATATCCACTACTATTCAAGGATTCGGTATCATAGCAGGAAAAAGTGGTGGTGTGCCATCGCTACCTGTTCTCTGAAGGACTGTCAGGTAGGGAGACTGTCTAAAGGTTTCACTGGTTGAGCACATGTGACCCAGGAGCTGTGTTGAGCCTCAGGGAGTGTAAACATCCTACACTCTCAGCTGGAGCTGAGACGGAGGCCGGGAGTGGGGTGTTTGCTCTCTCTGGCTCAGAGATGCCATGGCAGTTCCAAGGAAGGTCAGGCAACCACCATGGAGGAAACTGCTGCTGTGTCATTTCTTCTCTCTCCTTCACATACTTACTTTTACTCTCACACACTCTCTCTCTACTTCTCTCTTCGTTAAGAGAAGTGTGTTATTGCGGGGCGGAATATAGGTGGTTTAAAGGACGCAGAGGAAACTGAGCTCTATTGTGAGGAGTGACGCAGGGTCTAGAGGTGAGCCTGCAGGGTCTCTTTGAAGCTCTCTGACCCGGCAGGGTGGGACAGCTCCAAAATGCCTCCGAGCACTCCCACCCAGACTAAGCTGTTGTCACGGCGACTGAGTGGCCCAAGAGGAAATGGCTATTTATACCCTCCAGAGCGCAGAGAGAGGCACCCTTCCGAAGGGCGGCTCTCTGTTCGCTTCCTTCTCCGAGCTGGGTTTGGGCCTTTTCAAAGGCCCAGTTTCTCAAACAAACAGCACTATTTTAAGAGATGATTTGGGCAAAAAATGAATTTGCACAATTATCCCATCACCCCAAGAGCCGTCCGTGGTCAAATCATGTGCAATGTAGAAAACGTTTGCTTATTTGCTATTACTTCAGTGCTAAAGTAGCTAACAAGCCAAAGGTCCAAATCCAAAGCTTATAGTTAAATTCAAATTGTACCTAAATATCACACGTGCCTCAAACTGGGTTACGCAAATGGTTTCAGACGCTGTATGACATGCTGCTATCTATGAAGATGACCCAAAGTATGTTCTATAGCTCCAGACTGTAATAGCAGGCATAGAGTTGGTCTCTACATTTGTCCAATAAATAGAAAAAAGATTGCTAACAGATGACTAAAAGCTTCCATTACTTGTTAGCCTTGTGGCTCCTCTAAACAAGTTGGCCGATTGACTGGATTGATGGAAGAATAGAACTGTGAATCATATTTTAGCTGAAACTACTGCTTTCACAGAAGGTATTTTTATCATCCTACAATGGTCTTAACAGACTCTGCTTCCTGAAATCTAGCCTCACACACACTCTCACACCAATATCTAAGTGAACAGTGATCCTTGGCATTGTACCGGGCTCACTTGCTGTCTCTACTGCTGTTCTGGGGCCGTTGTCTCATTTCCTCTCTTCATCTTTCCCCCAGTAGCAATCAGGATGCATGTCTGCTTTTTTTCTGGTTCCCACCCTCTCCCACTGCAATTATCTTGGTCCACTTTTCTTCAGTGATGTCAGTCCTCCAGCTGTTCCCCCATGCTCCACTAGGTGGCAGACTTGTATACATACATACATAAACACACACGTATATAAACATGGAAAGCATATTTATAGAACTGGATGTTGCAGTCCAACTATTTTACTAATTAAATATCTGAGCAAACAGGAGAAAAGGTGATGGGAAAAGCTGTTTAGGACTTTAAGATGATCAGTTGATAGTAATCTGTTAAATAATAAATCATTTCGAAAGTCATTCAGAATAGTCTTTGGCTTTGTATTAAAACATAGATGTTTAGATCATGTGGTTGAAAGATCTTCACAAACTGAAGAAAAATTGTCTCAAGCTCACAAGAGGGCAGCAGAGTTCTGTCTATAGACCAGGCAGGACTTAAACGTCATTTCTAACCTAGAACATGAACATACAGTCAGCATGTCTTTCAACTCATTAAAAAGAAAACAAAAGTTGAGGTCTAAGGTCTGTTGTACTTAATTCAGGATTGCTGTGTGCTTTTCTTTGACAGTGACGTCTTTCCTCCACAAGTGAACAGTGGCAAGGGGAAAGCAGAGTGACGCAGGGAAAAAAGGAAAGATGCAAAGTCATGCATGGGCCGCAAGGTATGGTATAGCTAAGATTGCCAGTGATAAAATTGCATTATGAATCTCTTTATACAGTAGCAACTGTGATGTTTATTAGAAAAACCTGATGGGTTCATTAATGAGTTTGTTTACAGTGAACTCCTGTACATACATTTCCATTTGGTCTCTCTCTGAGTAAATTCATGTCATTTCTATTTTAAGTAAATAAATAAATAACTAGACAGGCTATGCTAATATACACATGCAGGGGAACTCTTGTGAATAATACAAGGTTTGTGTTACAGTAACATTTTAGCATTTCTAATTGGCAAAACTGCAGATGCAAAGTTTTTGCTGGACAGCGACCATGTAAAGTTGCTCATACTCTTAATAAACTTCGAATAAACTCTCTTTTCATGTCTTGTGTGGTTACTCTTTAGCTCCTGTTGTTCAGTAATGGTGTGAGAGTAGAAACCCAGCTACTGTAACAGCTGTGCTGACTTGAGTTTCGGGGGATGTCCACACTCAGCCAAAACTGAGGAACCGAAACTGTACCGTCTGTTTGCAGAAAGATGTTCACTCACTGTGAGCTGCCACTGTGTGTGGAGTATGATCAGGCTTCAGCTGTTGGAACAGCAAAAACAATCCAAGATAAGCTTAGTTTGACCACAGCAGCAATTCAGACTGATAGCCAGCTAACTTCACAGAAAATACCACTTCCTTTTCACTGCTTGCATGATTTTGCTGATCAAGCTGTTGGCCTGATAATCTGAGAGAAAATCCTAGTTCTTGGATGCAGTCTGTCTGTATAACTTCGGTATATCTTCAGGTATCTTTAAGTATATCTTCAGCCCCATTTCTGTTCGTCTCTCATACCACACACACACGTTTACCATGCAGTGGAGCAGCTGTGTAATGGCTGGACTATGCATTTCCAGCCTGCTGTAGCCAGAAGTGTTTTTTGTTATGGCACAGCTGAAGAAAGGTCAACTCAGTCCAGAGTGTACTGTGGGGGAAACAATGCGGCTGCGTGCTTCTCAATAACCTTTTTTTTTTAATGAAGTCATTTCTGAACTTCCCTTTGTGCTGCATAATTATATTGCATTTAAATTCATCTCTCTGGGGAAATCGAGGCACAATCTTGTGGGTTCAATACCCATGTCCACTAAGCTTTATAGCTCCCAAACAATAAACCCTCTTAATGTGCATTATTGTAATAACCTTTTATTAAGAATATTTAGACCATTAAGAATAATAGACCATTCCTGTTGAACTGTTCATCATACTGATTATTCTATTCTATTTTGTGCAATAAGAAAAAGTCTCTCTCTCTCTCTCTCTCTCTGTCTCTCTCTCTCTCTCTCTCTCTCTCTCTCTCTCTCTCTCTCTCTCTCTCTCTCTGTGTGTGTGTGTCTCTCTCTCTCTCTCTCTCTCTCTCTCTCTCTCTCTCTCTCTCTCTCTCTCTCTCTCTCTCTGTGTGTGTGTGTGTGTGTGTGTGTGTGTGTGTGTGTGTGTGTGTGTGTGTGTGTCTCTGTCTGTCTGTGTGTGTGTGTGTGTCTCTGTCTGTCTGTGTGTGTGTGTCTCTCTCTGTCTGTCTGTGCGTGCCTATGTCTCTGAAACAGTCCTCTTTTGCCCTGTGACTGACTAGCCTTAACTGACTGCTAAAAGACAGCTTGAGTGTTTGAATGGCTGCTTGCAGAGCAGAGTTTGAGAGTGTCAGAGGGAAACAGATGAAAGGGAGTGAGAAATGTGAGCAATTGCTTCCATCTCTTCTGGGAAGATGGGAATAATTGTCAGCGGGGTTTCCTATGACTGACAGGCCCTAAGGGCGGCCTTCTGGACACACTGCACCTGCATTGGCCTTCTGTTCTTGTATTCAGTCAGTCCCAGTCACTGGGCCAGTGTGTAATGCTCCACTCC
This sequence comes from Salminus brasiliensis, assembly GCF_030463535.1. Taxonomy (NCBI): domain Eukaryota; kingdom Metazoa; phylum Chordata; class Actinopteri; order Characiformes; family Bryconidae; genus Salminus; species Salminus brasiliensis. The sequence continues at coordinate 33,473,001 of NC_132881.1, read as the reverse complement.
AACAGACAGCGGAGCTGGACACGAGTCTTTTAAAGCCTGCAGCTGAGCTGGATGAGTGGATGGCGGATGCACAGAGCTTAGGCATTCTCCACATCTACTTTTGTCAGAATGAAGAATGGGGAAATGTGCAGCAGAGAGAGGGCAGACAAACTAGAGCACTATGCATGCTTTTTAAGATTCCATAGCAATGTCCTGGAAACAGTACATTATTTTTTTTTGAAGAAGAGAAGTGTAGATTCCTTGTGTAAAACATTGTACAATAATTTATTCAAATGAAGTGTTATATAGTGTTATAGCATTGACAGCAGCCAATGGCAAAATAACATCATATAGTCTCAGAAACGAAGTATATTTTAGATTAAATATAAAATCATCACGGTTTAAAGTGCTTGTAACTTGCTAAATTGGTTTATCCAATAACTTAGCTAGCTAGGAACATTAGCTTCAAGGCTCCTGTGCAGAAGTAGAATTTTGGCTGAACCTTTACTTTAAACCAGATGAGAATATAAAGAGTCCATAAAATGCTTTTTTGATGCTTATGTTGAGAAAATAACAATAAAAAACAGAATAAAGCCTGACCAAGCACATCTGCTTCAATACAAACACATACTGTATATCTGTGTGGAGCCGAATGCATGTTGTTAGCCAGGGTGGGCTGTGGTATGATGCTCTGAGGCGGCTAATTGAAAGAGACTATGGCATAGTGGGATGCATAAACACACACACACACACACAGAGTGGCTCAGTGAGTCACAGGGAGTTGGAGTATCCGCTCTACATCCAGAGACAGTTAGTACGCAAGGCCGCCGCCTCATTCTGTCACTCTCAATCAGTACAAGCGTCCTGCCTTCCCCACAGCACGCTTTACTGCTTAACACACCCCAGCACACACAAGCCACACAGCTGGAATGCTAGATTTTAACTAATGCACTTAAACCAGTGCTTCACTGACGGTGCTTACTGGAGTAAACGGTGCTTCCCTCACAGAAACAATCTCTGTGAAATCTATAAAACACTGCATACAGTGGGAAGGTCACATTCAGGAGGATGCACTAACAAGCACTTCAGAATCACATCAGCACTGTATTCTGTACACTTGTCCCTATACAGCAAGTTCAAGCTACTGTCCATTAATACTGTGAGGCAGCCCATGATGGTTGAGCACAAACAGTTTCTATCTCTGACATTAAGCACCTACACTGGTCAGTGCCAGTATTCAGTGTTCTCACGTGAAAAGGAAATGGGTCGTTGTCAAAGGCATAACTTCAGGTTGAACATTTGGGGGTTACCATGACCCTTAAATAATGTCCAGGACATGTAAAATAAAGAACACACTTTTGTCAGCTAGCAACATGCATTTTAATAAAAAATGTGCATCATAAATCTGATATCTTTATTCACTAGGGACACTGAAACTGTATGTGTAAGATAAATACATATATGTACATCTAAATGTTACTTCACCCAGTCATTTATGGCTAGAGTGTGTTAGGCAGAGAATCAGCGTCGTTTAATTTTTTTTTACAGCACACGTGGTCAGTATGATACCTGCAGCGTTTAATAAATATGGCCAAGCAAATCAGACATGAAAATCACCAGCAACATGCAGAAATGCATGATGATTAAACAAATATGCATAAAGTAATAAGCGAGTTATCATGAGAACCTCTCATCATAGCCCTTAGCAAACACGCGTCTGTTTACAAGTGAACACTGACCTTTCCAATATGGCGGTTATGAGCATTGCGACTGAGAACAGCAGCCAAGGCTGCTTATGGTTATCAAGGTGAGCAATCACAGATCATTTTTTTAGTTTTTTCTAACTTCTTAGACTGTATACTAAACATTAAACGTTTGTTAAATGTCTTTTTTTATACAACAATGCCAAAACCTGTGCTTACACTCCAAATACATCACAGACTAGTAATCACATCAGCTCTTTAGCTTAACATTGTGTCTGTGGGGTAACCTTGCTCAGGGCAAGTGGGGAAAATAGTCCAAATGAATTATATTAATATTAAAATTATGTTAGTAATAGCATGGATGTGGTAGTTGTTGTATTGTATAGTTGTCATTTTTGATGATCGACACCTGGATGTATTAGAACTTGAGAAATAAGTGTGTAACATTGGTATGTAGTACCACTGTAATTAGTGTTTATTGCTCGATTTAGGATGACACTACTGCACAGACCCTGTCTCTAGAGGTTAAAGTACATCACACAGTATTGAGTGTAAGAGGAATAAAGGGCATAGATAGGGCATAGTGCCCAAATGAAGAAACAGGTAGTTGGGAGTATCATTTTTGGAAAATATCAGCTGGGTAACAGTACACTACCTCCCATTTCCATTGTCAGTGTGCATACGCTACATCCACCAACAGTGGTACAACACAGCAACTCAGTCCAAAACAGAAGCAAGCTGCACCATTTGGGACATGGCTGTTCAAACCGCCTGCAATAAAGCGTGGAGCCTTGCATCAGCTTAGAAGATGAAGTCCTCATGAGGGTGTCGAGGAGAGAACCACAGGAGAGCTGAGCCAGGTGTGTTTCTGACAGCAGTCTCCAGCTGCCTCTATGACAAGTGAACCAGCTCACACCTACACAGGTGTGAGGATGACAGGTGACAGAAAAGAACCAGTCACACACTGACAAGTTGACAGGCATTGATAATGCTCCCACTGATACCAGCTCACTCTCACCCACAGTAGATACGACTACCTGCAGGCACCATATGGACACAACGATTTCTAAACTCAATAATCCCTGAACCTCAATGACAGTAAGATCATAGAGAACTAATGTGAGAAATAATAGAGAAATAGAGAAATAATGTGGTCCTCTAGGTACAGTCCAGTCTAGGTACAGAAGGGATTAGGCCAAACTGTTAAGTCTGTATACACTCAAATCTATCTTTTAAAACTTTTGTCAGTGAAACCCAATTGTTTTCTCAGCTCAAAAATATCTTTCTTATCTAGAACTACACAAAACCCTTGTGTGACAGAAACATTTGTAACAGCTACATTTGGCTAATCCAACTGAAAGTAATAATGTTTACCTAAAACGTAGTTCCATGTTGAATTAGTTTACTAAACTTAAATAATCAATATCTTAGACTTTTCATAACTTTTAATAATGACATATTAACTTTTACCATTATCACAACAATTCTGATGCATTAGTGGTCACTGTAGTATTCAACCAACAGAAAACCATAACACCACTCACCACTCAGCAACAACAGCAGATAAAGTGGTAACTTGCTTTAATAGCCTTCAGCACTGAAGCCAGACAGGTACTACACAATATAGATATTAGTAATGGCATAGAGGGTGGTGGCATTGGGTGGTTAGGTGTCTTTCCCACCTAACTTAATACAATGATGAAAATAGATGTTGCCAGTAGCCAATGGGAAAGGTGTGAGTTTTCTTCCTCAATGCTCCACTGCCCAAACATGTAAATTCATCACCAAGCCCTGGTAATGCACTCTTAAGCCAAAGCTCATCAAGTTTAGATGTGTGTATCAATGCTGTCAGGAAAGAAACGCAACCTTTCAGAACAAGGGATTCTTTTTTTGCAAAACCATGTGAATGGCTCCCAGCCCTGGTCCTGGAGGACCCCCTTCCTTGAACAATTTAGTGCTTACCTTGCTCCCAATACACCTGATCCAGCTAATAGGCTAATGAACAAGCTCTTCTTGAGTTAAAGGGACTGTGTTAGAATAGGTCTTCCAGAACCAGTGTTGGAAACCACTGATCTTAGTCATTTTAGACTGTTTCCCTTCATCATGAGTGGTTCACACAATGTAAAGGGCAGTGGATATATTGGGTGTTAGCACCCACGCTTCTTATTCTGGAACTGCTAACTGGAGTGTTATGTGTGTTGACCTGCCAGTGAACTTACACTGAGAGATTTCCTGTAAATGTGACATAATATGTAAAATAGTCACATTAACGGACTAACAACAGTGTCACAGAACAGCTTTTCATAACCCTTCAGAATCAGAATATAAACATGCACAAACATCTCATGCACAATCGTATAAGCGTCCTCATATAGCTGCACTTTGTTACAGGAGGACACTATAAAAAAACGAAGAAGAAAATACCAGAGAAAAAAAACAAACACAAAAAATCCCACACCTTATCAAAGGCAAAATATTACATATAAATAAAATAATAATAAATATATTATAAATATAATAAAAAAGAAGAAAGCAAGATATCTGTGTATTGTGTTCAGCCCATGAATGCAGTAGACCTTAAGCACCTCTAGCAGTGCAGAGGGAGACAGGAAACAGATGGCTACACTCTCCCCATGAACTGCGCAAGAGGACATAGTATGCAGTATGTACCTGTACAAAGCAGACATGCACACAAACTACCTCCATTCCACATTTGCACACACATACATACAAGCATTGGCTGACCGGTGGTGGTACAAGGTGCAGCCGGTCATCATATCCATCCTGTGTCCACTATACTACCCGTCAGGTTATAAAAGAAAGGATTGCCAAAGGAGGATGATGACTACCCTCTTCGCTTTTTATGCTTCTTCTGTGTCTGTGGTAGAAGGGTACAGCAGATGTTGCAGAATATGCACACATGCAGTTTGGAAACAGTTGTCAAATTAATTACTTTTAAAATGCAATAAGAACTTGCGCAGTGTAAATTTAAACATATAAATCTCCAGTATTCTCAGTTTTCTATTCTGTATATTTAGTATTTTAAAACAATAAGAAGGAATTAATTGATAAATAATGTACTTGCCCATGGTATTATAATTCCTTTAGATTTAATAATTATCTTGTTCATATACACATAAATATCATATGTGAAGGCTTTTTCTTTCTCCTATAAAGTTGCTATTTTGGAGATACAAGGTTTTTGTGTGACACAATATGCAACAAGTTGGGTGTAATCATTTTGACAATACTGATTCCAAACTTTTGTGCATTAAGGTATGCATAGGTTTTAAACTACTTAGCAGTACAACACACACACACACACACACACACACACACGATTCCTATGAGGTTTATGTGGCTCAGTGAATGTATTTATATGTGGTTAAAAAAGAACATTAAGCTATTCAATATCTCACACATCAGTGGAACACATTTATTGACTCTCTTGGCAACCTGATTTTTACACTCGATCAGGTGATCTCCTGATTGTCCTTATTTAACAGCACTGAAGCGGGACAAACCAGCAAGAGCCGACACACACACCGAGGCACTTGATATTGCAAGACACTACAAAAACCACTGATTAAAGAAGTGATTGGTGCACACTTGCGCACACACACACACACACATTTACATCCAAACATGATGGCACTAACTTTTGAAAATCCTTATATTTACATTTACTATTCAACAAAGTGGTTTGTTTCTACAAGGAGCTATAAATGCACAGAAACCTCACAGATCTCTGAGAATGACACACTCACAGTTAAGGGGTGGGACAATAGAAATCGATAAAACATAGTATTTCAGGACGCATTGATATTCAGTATATTTATAAAATCATTTATTACTTATTTTTAAAGTGTACTAAGCTCATTGGCAGACTACTGTTATAGGTAGTTAATTTAGCTTTGCCCAATCAACAGTTTTTTGATTTAATAAAAATTGTTTAAATGCACAAAGTGTAAATTATATAAAACTGACAAAGTCAGTCATCTTTTTATAGAATTGTTGCTCAAGTATTGTGATAATATCATATAGTGAGGCCTTAAGTGATTCCCACCCCTAATTACAATATCTCACAGAGGAAGACTGGATAGTCAAAAGTGCAAAATATACAAAAACATTCACCCACACATACATATACATAACCATAATCAAGTTAAGTAACAACACACATATATACACCTCTGTGTGTGCTAAAGATTCATCAAGGTACTTATCGGAATCAGGCAAATCTAACAAAATAGCAGAAAAAAAATCATCAGCTAATATCGTGAACCTTTAAGCTCACAAAATTAAAGTTATTGTCTTAAATTTTACAAAAAGCCAAAGAGACATAAATCTCTTACAGCTTGTTACTGAAAACCAAGGCAGGGAATAATATTGCTTTGGGCCAAGCCACTTTCTAGTTGCCAAAATGAGCCCGATACTAATACAAGGCTTGTTCCCTGAGTCCTCAGTTGCACCGTTCTTATAGTGGGACAGTTTCAATGTATTCCTCTATGTCTACCAATTCCCGGCTCTCTAGAAACGTTCTGGGAAGCTTTGCTGTCCTCCAGTCCCCTGCTTCCATCCCCTCTGGCTCTCCCTTCTCTGCCCTGGGGCTGTTTGGACTTCCCTGGTTAGGAGATCTAGCTTTACTTGTGCTCCGATGCTCCCCTGGCAGACGTCTTTTCTTAGGGGGTCCCCAGATGAAGTTCTCGGGGGGCTGGTAGTGGCGTTGGGCGAATCGCAGCAGGGCACGTCTCTGGCCATGTGCCCGCACTGTGTACACAAAGTACTCCAGTGCGCTGTGACGCATGTTGGGCAGTGTGCCCTTCACCAGAGCCTCCTGCAGCAGCAGATGCACCAAAGGGGGCTTGAAGCTCTCGAAGCCCAGCTCGCCAAGACTCTTCAGGATCCGTGTGATTCGCAGGTAGTTGTGCTGAGACCTGCATGACAAAAACAATGTTTAACAGAGCCAATATTACAAATTAGAGACCTAAAATATTCTGTTGCAGGCTGGGCACAAAGCAGGGTAGAAGCAGGGTGGCACAAAGCAGGCTGCCAATTAATTGCACTTCACCTTAAAGAAAGATTGTTTTTCATTTGAATGTTTTTTTTCTTTAGCTGCACTTCTAACGTTTATGAGGTTTTATGTTCAAAACACAAGCATTTTTCAACATTTCTTTGTCTGATTTTGTCATAAATCTTGTTACTTGTTCCCTAAGGTTGGATAAAAGATTAATGTACTCTGTTCTGATTGGCTGTTCTGTGGCTGTTTGTGTCTTATTAAAAAATCAGCACTCTGAGCAGAAACATTCTTGAGAACTGTAAATGGCAGGGCTGTAAAACTGTAAAACAGAGGTGGTAAGCTGAACTGGTGGAGGTAAGTAAATGAGTAAGACATCAGCATTTTTTCCTAAGAAGAAACATGAAAAATGACTAAGACACTCTTGTAATAACTATATTAACCTTTCCATCAAAAAAGTGTACAATAGATTTGTTACCACATTCCATTTTGAGTAGTAGAGGAAACTACTGTACTGAGCCTTTTCTATTTTATCTTGGAAGCTCACTGAGGTAACGAAGAAAGGGCTCTGAAAGCAGTGCCCGCTAAGAGCCAGTGGAGACATTTTAACAAACTGCATATCTCTGAGATCTCTGCAATAGCCAGTGTTTGTGTGTATGTGTCCTCTATGACCCAGTCCTGGGGCAATAACATACAAACAAACACACACACACAATGTCTACTCTCTTTGCCCTGAAGTCCACCGCGCTACGGTATCTTTCTGTTTAGGCTTCCTCCTCTTCCTCACTTTAATCTATCCTACTTCATTCCTCTCCATAACACTCCATAATCTCTACATCAACAGTTTTCTAAAGCAGTCTGGGTTGGGGACTCCCCTCTGAGTGTTTGAGCCACTTCTTTGGCGACTGTCAGAGTAATTTGGTGCTGAAACTGAGCTAAACAGGAGGCTGCCAAGCTTCTGTAATGCTGTACTGCATGAACATATCCAGAGCAGACTATAGTGTGCATAATCAGAGCACAGATGTAGAAAGGTGTGGAAAGCTAGAAGCTGAAGGAGATATGCTCCAGTTCTTACTCGTTCAAGTGCTGGAAGCGGTCCTGCCAGTTTCCAGCACGGGTCACATTTCCATTTTTATCTAGGAGTTTGATCCCAAAGAAGTCCAACATGATGGTGTATGCAAGCAAGAAGCGACGCTTAGCTTCTCGAGTGTTTTGGAATTCCTGTTGACACAAGTTCAGAAAGTCACTCTTCTATCAGTGAACCAGTGCATTTGTAGAACATCACTAAACAGACTGAATAACAACACCATTGAAGAAATCTCTCTCTTTTGGTCGAAGAGTTTTAATTTGTGTTAGTTTAAACTTCATTCTTTACCTTAATCTCGTCCTGAGTGAGTTCCTGGGCATAGAAATTGAGGCCTTGCTCCCTGAGTGGGAAGAGCCTGAAAGAAATGGGAAGGAGAGGAGATGAGAGAAGAAGAGAAGAGATGGGATGAGAAGAAATGACAAAAGACGAGAAGAAATTAGATGAGGTGAGTGGAAAGGTGATGAGATGCAGGAGATAAGAGAAGAAGATGGCAGAAGGAATAGGGAGATAAGAGGAGAGAAAAGGAAATGCGATGAGAAAAAAGGAGATAAGATGAGAAAGGAGATTAGATGAAAATAGACAAAATGGGAGGAAAGGTGATGAGATGCAGTGGATAAGAGAATGAGATAAAAGAGGGAATAGGAAGATGAGAGGAGAAGAGAGGAAAGGAGATGAGATGAGATTAGATAAGAAAAAAAGAAATGAGATTAGATGAGATGAGAGAAAAGGAGATGAGAGAAGAAGACCGGAGACGAGAGGAGAGAAAAAGAAGAAAGAGGTGAAGAGATAAGAGAAGGAGAGAGAAAAGGAGATGAGAGGAGAGGAGAAGACAGAAGAGGAAAGGGGAGGAGAGAAGAGTAAAAGAAGAAAGAGGTGAACATATGAGAGAAGAAGAGAGACTGGTCTTTTCGTCATACATGTTTATCCTGTCTAAAGAACAGTTAGTACTTTTAAATGGTGTGAAAAGACGGAAGCAAATGTCTGCAAACATGCAAATATTGTTTGACTAGCAAACACAATGCATGTGACCTTAGGGTCTACGCTTAGACACACACACACACACAGCTGCTGTGACTTATGGCTTGCTCTGTTCGCAGGCGATGAAAGCATTGATGAGCCAGCTCTCCCCTCTAATAAATCCTGCTGGAATGGGCATGGGTGACTTTCGCCAGGACAAAGAAAGAAGCAGGCGAGAGGGATGCAGCAGAAAGAGAGGACACAAAAAAGGTAAACTTTTTCCTTGTCAGCTGTTTGATCCCTTCTACTGCTGGCTGTTAAACAGCTTGCAAAGGACAAGTCTGTGACCCTAGCAGTTTTTTTCCTGTCCTCTGTTATCCCTCGCTTTCCCCCTCTGCTTTCTTTTTAAAAGGCCAGGCAGTTGTGGCTGGATGCCTGCTGCACTGGGCAAGCCTCCACTGCCATCTCTTATTAATTCAATTAACAAAGGCGACGCTAGCAATTCATCTGCATGCACTCGCCTGTGTTTTGAAACTCACTAATTGCTATTATGCAAACAGTCTGCTTTGTCAGCAGCGAGACTGAGAAGATGAGAGTGTGGCATGGTGGGGGTGTTGGAGGATCTGCTGATTCGTGCGGGACGTGCAGGTGTCTTGGGGCTGAAAGCCAGACACAAGTCTTCTCACCTCCACTCCCTACTCACACTGATGGTTTTTCAGCACATCACAGCACATGACGTGCAAAAGAAAACCTAACTCTAAAGAGGTATTATTGTGAGTCTGCTTTTCCCTTTAAGTGTAAGGACATAATTACTTATATAATCTGTTATGTAATGAGTTACATTATCAAGACACTGAAGTCTGCGACTCTTCTCTGACTTTTTTCTCTGACAGTTTCACATAAAGGTTTTTCTTTCTGCACAACCAATATGTATAAAGAGTAATAACTATAATCCAATTCTAATGATAAAAAAGCTTCTCTTCCACTCCCAAACTAAAGCATGGTTGATTCAAAGTTTGAAAAAAAATCTGAGGTCTGAAGAAACAATTATGATTAAACTACATTCAGTTCCATTCTGACCAAACAATTGCTTATTTAAAAAGCTTATTTAAAAAGCTACATTTATTTTAGTTACAGATTAATACATCTTTTTACTCCCCCTGACCTTAGCAGACATGACCTTACCATTGAATATAGGTGTGATTGTGCTCAAGCTTGTCATAGTCTCCTTTCCATTTCGTGAGGATCTCTTCGATGTAGATCCCTGCAGAGAAAGACAGGAAACGGTACTGTAAGCTGTACTGTAAGCTGTACAAAGCTGTGTTAGAAGGTGAAAGCAGTCTCTCAGGTATTTGAAACTACATGAAATGGAATGAATAACTTATGACAAAAACACACAATGGAAATACCTACTCATGCAAGAAGTCAATGCACTATATGAGTTTGATGAAGACAGGGAGGGAAAAGGCAGGGAAAAGACATTTAAAGGAATTTCTGGAAAAACTGTGTACTTTTCCAGAAGGTCACAAATCCAGAAGGCAATTCACTCTGGAAATGTATTGCAAAAACAACAGACAATGCAGATTCATACTGAATTATATTCCAGACCTTATCCAAAATTACCAAAATTTCCAGCACCTGATCAGCTCAAACAGGGATTAGGTATGAATACATCATGGATGAGATATGTTTCTGCTACTACATAAGTACCAGAGGTCCAGGTTAGTCAAGGCTTGGTCACATGGGATTCTTGCATGCGTCACAGACCACAACTACGTCAGCTATGTGGATGCCCTGTAGTGAACATTTCAGTGTGAACGTGTTTGTGTCCTGCCCTTGCCCCAGCTGCTGAAAGGCAGCTGTTATGTGGTCCAGTGTTTGCAACTAAAATTCACTCCTTAATCCAACTAATTCTCTTAGTCAAACAAAAGCACTACAGAGCAATTGATGGATCCTCCTCTGAGAAACACCTTCTACAGATGAGCAATACCTGTTTAAAGATAGTACCTTCAGGAAGGCGTTAGATGGCCTGAGCAGCAGCTTTCCTTTCCCTTTCTAATCCTGTTCTACAACACTATTTCGACCACTGACCACTACGAACATTCAATATGCTGCCACTTGAGTTTGTTCTCATAAAAACATCAGCACTGGTAATTTTTGGCTAAACTGCCTCTCCAGGAAAGCATTTAAATTTACCTCTGAGAACCTGTATATGTTATCTGTATGAACCTTACCCAGAACCTGTATATGTGATCATAGTAATGACCCCCCCCCCCCCCCCACCACCACCACATAATTCAAAAATGCCTATTTTTTGTAAAATTTCCATTTTGCAAATACAAAGTGCTGTTCCAACAACAAGGATAAGTAACTTAAAGTGAAAAGTAACTTAAGGAGTGAAAAATGGCCTCAGGCCATGATATACACTGTCTTACCGTCTGGAACCAGAGGAATCTTGTTCAGGTAGAACCTCAGATTGCGATACTCATTTGGCTGCCGGGGTTCTTTGTAATTCTAGGAGGAGGAGAGGAGAACAGAAACACGACGACAGAAAAGGCAAGAAAGAGAGAGAAAGTGTCAATCAGTCGTGAATCTCAGGTGTCATGATCTCAGTGAGAGTAAGTTACACAGAGGGGAAAATGTCTCATACAGACTCAATGATGATGTAATTACTTGATGAATCAAAAATTCCTCCAATTCCCTTGATAATTATGTATACTTTGATTTCTCCTACTGGTCTCACTACTGGAATCAGAAAGTAAGACATGTAAGACAAGTAAACACATCAATTTATATGCTTTATTGCTGCATGATTTATTTTTATATTGTTAAATATTGTTAATCTTTTTCCATGCATGGTTTCTCCACTTAAATATAGTCTTAAAAAACTATTTCGTGAGATTGCTAGATTACTAGATTATTAGTAAAACCATATATTACATTACAAGATTTGGGACAGCACTTTAAAACAGTATCTTCGCAGTGTGCTGTTGGAAAGGGTTTGGAAGAGAGTGGGTGGAAAACTATGGCAGAGAAGTCTGGTGAATAACATGTTACCGGATAACTATGCCGGTACTTGTACAGGTCCTTGGCAGCATAAAAGCTCCTTTTCATCTTAGTGGAAGACTCAGCTGTGTCATCAAACTGAGAGAGAGAGAGAGAGAGAGAGAGAGAGAGAGAGAGAGAGAGTGAATAGTAGGCAGAAAAGAATGCATGAATGAGCCCACTCATGAGCATCAGTGCTGAGCTACACTGTCAGAGCACATCCCAAAGAGATGCACAGTTTGCAGTAATTGGATGGGGAGGAACTCCATTTTGCTGGAGCAGCTTGTGGGCATTTTTTTTTTTACTAATTCATGCTCCTTCTTAGCCCTTGGCCTCTAGTGATGTTCAGTCTCTCTAAATGTGACTAGCCTAGCACAACACTAGACTCGTCTATGGAACCCAGGATAATAACCATGATTGGTACTGTAGAATATACCATTATATCTCAATGGGACTGTATTTCTTTATTTATATCCTTTAATGCCTAAATGGTCCTAAACTGATAAAGACCAGTATACTAGTATGCCAGTGTAGGCCATTTCATAACTAGTGCTCCAGTATGAAAATATCAATGATCAGTTTCGTGTCTTTAGATAAAGCTAATATTTGTCTTCAATTGATTGCAAGTGCACTGAGACCAGATGAAGGGTCAGATGAACACTTGAAGAGATGCTGTCCATTTTCCTCAGCCAATGTTCCAGTATAAAACCAGGCATATGCTGCTTTTTGTCCTTAGATATTATTGTTTCCCATTAAACTGGGTATTAATAGAACCAAGGTCAGGGTTAGGGACGGATTTACGGCGACCCCAAAGCCTGAGGAACTGCGCAAACTAGCGTTTAGCACCACGGTGGCTGTAAGGCGTAGAGGAAACAAATGGCAGTGAATGGGGTCAAAAGGAACAGCGTTCGAGTCAGGGATTTGTAGTCAGCCTGCTAATGCTATAAATAACCCAGGCTGCTTTAAACCACAGCAACGTACAGGACACATGGGATGTCAGCAATCGCACCTAGTAATTATCATTAGCACAAAATGTCACATTTAATGGTAAAGGGGTAGCTAGGTGGCAGAGCTCCACTTTCGATCTTTTTTTTGTAAAAAGCTTCACATTGCCCACGCTTTGGCAACAACTAAAATATCGTAACATGCCATAGGCTGTCTCCAGAACCTCTTTAGTCCCAAAATGGTTCTAGATGTCTCCTATTTTTTCACATTTTGTTCAAATAAACAGCACAATTGAAACGAGGCTACCAAATAAGCGGTCTAATAATAGCAGCACTTGCCCTCGCGACCCATTTCCCCTCACCCTGTCTCTGAGCTGAAGCACATCGCTCCTTTGTCTGTTTCAGTGCTGGTTCATGTGTAGTTACGGTCAGTACGCGGTACCTGCTGAAAGCTGTCCATCTGCTCGCCGCTCGGGCTGTCGGAGATACCGCTGTCCTCCTCTGCTCCCTGCGGCTGCTCCTCACTCTCCGAGTCCGTCTCCCATGTCGAGTCGCACTCCTCCACGGTGCTTGGCTCCTTGTACCTCAGGCCGCCCATCAGATTGCCCATTTAAGCCCGCTATGCTCCGCTGTACCCCGCAGCCTACATGCTGCCGTGCTGCGCGGCCGTGTGCTCCAGCAGCCCCGCTCAGCGCGCCGCTTTTTATCCAGCGGGGGATTTCCAGAGGGGGCGCGCCCCGCGCGTGCACGCCCCTCCTCGTCACCCTTGCCTCGCGCGCCTCACGCGCCTCGTCAGCACCAAATCGGAGCGGGCGTCGTCAGCCGTCAGCGAGGAGGGAAATGTGGAGAGAAGCAGGGCTTACGTTCACAGCCCCAGCGTTTCAGCGCCCCATTAAACTTTCACTGAACCCTGCTCAACACCGGGGCTTCCAGTGCACTGACAGGATTTGTGCAGGTCAGCTTTGAGAGGGTGGAGGTGGGGTGCGTGTGTGTGTGTGTTACGGTCTGGTGGATTGCTGGGCACAGGGCATGCCCACTGAAAGTTGGGCAAAATTCCAGCTTCCACACGTAGATTTCCAAGTGATACTTCAGGTTTGTTTGATGGGCAGTATTTCAGAAGGTAAGATTTCTGGGGTAGAACACAAAGTTTGCTGAGTAAGTTTCACATTCTTTGGTTGACGATCTGAAAATGAATCTTTGGTATTTACACTGTCTAAAATGTCAATGGAGGTGCAGTATTCTACTCTGCACATTGACATTGTCTGCTTGAACAAGTAATTAGGAGGAAACCTTTACCCGCAACCTCATCACAAATCACAAACCTCATCACAAAAGAGAGAAGCGGGATTCGTCTCTCCACAGAACACATTTGCATTGCTCCAAAGTCCATTGGTGGTGTACGTTACACCACTGCATCCGAAGCTTGGCATTGTGCTTGGTGATGCAATGAAGCTCCTGGTGCACAGTTGTGCTGATGTTAAGGCCTTAAGAGATTTGGAGGTATGTTCAGTTTTTGAGGTAGCACAGCGTGGGGGCCTTTTAAAGGTAAAGGTGCAGGTATTTGTCACTGTACAGTGTACAGCAAAATGTGTCCTCCGCATTTAACCCATCTGGTAGTGAACACACACACACACACACACACACACACCCAGAGCGGTGGGCAGCCAACTCCAGCGCCCGGGGAGCAGAGAGGGTAAAGGGCCTTGCTCAAGGACCCAACAGTGGCAGCTTGCCGAGCCCGGGAATCGAACCCACAACCCTGTTATCGATATCCCGGCACTCTAACCGCTGAGCCGCCACTGCCTCACTGCCTTTAGGCCCTATGCGCCTCAGCACTCACTTCCCTGGTCTGCTGTGGATCCTAAATGCTTCCACTTTTCAATAATACCACTCACATCTAGGAAGGAAGAACTAGTGTCTTCCTATTACAGTTCCACACTGAAATTCAATGAACTCTTAGAATGACCCATTCCTTCACAAACGTTTGTGAAGACAGTCTGCATGACTAGGTGCAGGGATTTTTACACTGTATGAAACCTCTGAATGTAATGATTAGGAGGAGTGTCCCATACTTGTCCAAACTGTTAAGTGTGGTGGTGGGTCTATTATACTTAGTACTTAGAAGTGTGCGGCAGTCAGGATCACAGGAACAACAGCAAATCCTGGACGCAAAGTCACACAATCAGGCTCAGAGGACCATGAACTACTTGAAACACAATCTGAGGCTTTAGGAAAGGCCCCCACCGTCCCCTGACATGAACATCATTACAAGTCAGTGGGTAGATCTTAAACATGCTGTGCAGTAAGATGGTGCAACAAAATCGCAACTGGAGATGGAGGTTTAAGGTACAAGAATAGAAAGACTCTTAGCTGGCTTTCAAAATAAGTGTGTGCAGGAGTGTTTGTGATATCTGCCAAAGGAGTGTTATTAGAGTAGTCTTTAGTAGGATGTCATAATGTATATTTGCAAAAATATTATTTACTAAACAGTTTAATGTAAAGGTACACGTATTTGTCACTGTACAGCAAAATGTGTCCTCCGCATTTAACCCATCTGTGGTAGTACACACACACACACACACACACACACACACACACACACACACACACACACACACACTAGGGGCAGTGAGTACACACACAGCCAGAGCGGTGGGCAGCCAACTCCAGCGCCCGGGGAGCAGAGAGGGCCTTGCTCAAGGGCCCAACAGTGGCAGTTTGCTGAGCCCGGGAATCAAACCCATGACCCTGTTATCGATAGCCCGACACTCTAACCGCTGAGCCACCACTGCCCACCACTTGCTGCAGTGATTACTTTTTCACGTTAGAAATCAACGAAATGTGTATGTTGGTCAGGGGTGCCCAAACCTTTGCATACAGTCTCCATGTGTCAATCAATGAAAAGTATTAGACTATTAGCAGTCCTAGCCCTTCATCAGGGGACCACTGTTGGCTGGATATTCTTGAGTGGTGGACCACTCTCAACCTGTGTCACTGTAATGTTAAAAATAAACCCCCAAACCCAAATAATACCTTGTCAACAGTGGCCTTTAGTCAGAAACTGACATATTTTGAATATAAAAAGAAGGGGCAGTACCATTATTTCTTTTCTTTTAGTTGTCAGTGCTCCAACATTTTCATTTTCTTTAAAAGGAGTTTTTTTTAAATCTCTTGAAGTGCCCATCGAAAAGTACACAGAGCTGTTCGGATATTACACTGGTAGGCCAAAATTTCTTTGGTTTACATGTAGGTGCAATATAGCCACAGCTGACTAGCAGTTCCAATAAGCAATGGACAGAAAAGGGAAGGGAAAGAGGGGGAAGAGGCGGAATGCCACCTCAGGTTAGCTGCAGGTCATTTTCTCGTCGTGTTAATGGCTGTGGTCATGCGTGCTGGATTAGTGAAGTCCCTGCTTGTTTATTTCCAGTTGGCAGTGTCACATCCTGCTGAACACCTGATTCAGCACAGCAGACATGGAGAGGATCAAGTACACTGTGTATCGTGCTGCTGGCGTACGTTCTTCTCAACCTCCTAGCGCTCGGTGAGACCTACAGATGCAGCAGTTTAACCTTATTGTCCGTATCTGTGTTATCTCCATTTTTATCCACCGGCGTTGTTGATCTGTCTTGTCATTTCTCTCTTTGAACAGTCTGAAAATATTTCTTTCGCTGTTTCCCAGATGTGGAAGAGAATCTTTTACACTTAGAACTAATGTTCTTCACTTCCCTTTGATTGTCTCTTTCTGACTCAATGTGCCACCTCTCTGTTGGTGTACAGTATGTCAGTATGAGTGTGTTAGAGAGACAGAGAGAGAGAGAGAGACGGGAGAGAGAGAGAGAGAGAGAGAGAGAGAGAGAGAGAAAGAGAGAGAGAGAGAGAGAGAGAGAGAGAGAGAAAGTTGCGCAGTGTAGATTGGCTCCCTGGTGGTTGTAGGGTAATTGTCTTTTATCACTAGCCACGGTTTGCTGATTGCTGATGGAGGGAGAAAGACTGTGGTACCCAGTCTTCAGCTCAGCTTTTTGAGTGCTATGCTTTGTGTGCCTGTCTGAACACATATTTTTATATATTTCAGATTTATTACCAGCATTATTTGGTTTTACATGTATTGTTTCTGTCCAAAAACATGTATCTTCTAAAAGTAGCTTTACAGGACAGGGCCACGTCATTTCTAAAAATCCAAATACAGTATATTTTAAGGATAAAGAAAGTAATCTTCCAAATAGCCCAACTGACTGTGACTAAAGAAATAAAGCAAACTACAAGCTGTAGGCCTCACAAAACTGCCCAAGTCAGGTGAAAAGGCTTGTATTTGCAGTCCACACTAACTGGGGAGAGGAGCATTTGCTTTGTAGAGAATAGAGCATCTTTTGAATGACATAATCTATAATAGGGCTGCATATATTAATTTCTAGAAAACTCATAATTTCACTCACAACTGTGCTAGTTTTCTCTAAAACACAGGCTTACAAGTAAGTAGTTTGATTACAGGTACATTTTAAAAATAGGGTGATTACTACTATTACTACAAGGATTACAATACAGCAGGGGTGTCAAAAATATGGTCTGATAAAGGCTCTAATCCGGCTCGCCAAATACATTTAGAATCTTCTTATTCTCAACGGCAATTTAATTAAGTTCACCCGCTCATTAAAAAGAAAAGGGAAACCACAGCAGAACCAATCAGAATCTCTACTTAACAGGGGGTGGGACAGAAGATAGTCAAATGCCACAGCAAAACCAATCAGAATCTCTATTTCAGAAGGGGGTGGAACAACAAACAGTCAGACTCAGAGACAGAACCAATTAGAATCTTAATTTCAGGGAGGGGTGGGACTTCTCCCAAACAGTGAAACCATTGTGAATTGTGATTGAGCAAGAGAACTGCTGGAGTTCATTTATCCAGTGAACTTACTCTTTTCTAGTGTTACCTCGTTAAGATAGGACCTCATTAAGATTAAGGTTCTCCAGAAATGTTAGCTAGAACAGTTAAAGTGTTTGTATGAACCTGCAGGGCTAAAACAAACACTAAACACTGACACAGTTCATGAGCAGGTGTATTGGAACATGTTTTTGGAACTCTGATAGGGGCTGTCAGTTAAGCTGAGAGTCAGTATTAAGCCCTGTTCAGACAGGATTAGTTTTATGGGGAGGTGAAGTAATGTACTTTTACTGCAGGACATCTGTAAAACCTATGGCCGTTTTACAACGGGGTAAGAAATTTCGGCATAAATGACTGAGATGGCAGTAGCTACTCGTGCCACCGTCACCTCCAATGAGCAGTCTTCTAATCCACTTACACTCTAATGTAGGCGATAGGCCACGCTACAAAATGACTTACCTAAAGTTGCCAGAAGCGTTGTGCCTGAGGCTCGTCTTCTGGATTTGAATGTTGTACCTAACATTTGCAACCTTAAGTGCTTCCATACTTGAGAAAAAACACAGGAAAAAATTATTTTCCACAGCAAATGACTCTTTTTTGTAATGTTTCTTTATGGAACCAAATGATTCTTGTATGGCATCACTCAAAGAACCATTTATAGTACCTTTATTTATATAGTGTGTAGTACACAGAAGCTTTATTTTATGAGGACATGAGACTGGTGTAGATATGACTTTAAATAGACAAGTAATCCAAAAGTAACTGAAAGTAATCAGATTAGGTTACCTTAATATATATGGATTACATTACAGTTACATTTGAACATGTAATCACTTATATTTATCAATAAAAACTGAAGTACCCCCCAACCTTGCTTACAAGAAGAATTTTGCATATTGTAAGTTAGTATACTATAACTTGCTTTTGTAAAGCATTGCTTCCTTCAAGGCTAGTGTCACTTCTAAAAGCAAACATCTTGACTTTTCTATCAGACATATCGCTTCAAGATATTGGTTACTTCTGTAGAGCAGAGAGTTTACAGTGTACAGGTTTCTGCACATAGGGTCTAGATATGACAAATGAGTGACACTGTGTTAAACAGTCTGGAGTTGTTCTCGAATCGGACCACAGGATGCATTCATCTTTAACACCATAACAAGTAACTCCTAACACAGTAAAATAACTTAATCCTGAAGACTATACCCTTCATGTGTTGTGGTTCAGATGCAAGTCTGATGACTCACAGAAGTGAGCTCTCAGCAGTAAGAGTTTTTCAATCTGCATAGCCTCAGTACTCGACAGTGCAATCAACAGCATCTCTTGAATTAGGAGGAAAATCAAACTACGTTACTAAGCAACCTGATAGCTGCGGGTTGCTAACTGCTCGCTAGATCCTTTTGGGAGCAATGGAGCACATAATGATCAAATAGGGAGAAGAAGAGGATGCATTAAAACAGAGGGGAAGATGAGGTAATAAAAGCAGAGGAGGACTGTAGAAGCAAAGGAAACAAAGGGATGTGGGATGGGTGGGGCGGAAAAATGCAGATGAGCTGCTCTTTCCACATCACTGTCCCAGAGCTCAGTGACCACAGAGCCGCCTCCAGCCAGCAGCAGAACACTCGCAAGCCTTGGTGGGTATCCAGAGCTCATTTAAACCAGGCCTGATGGCATGTGGCATCTCCATGGCAGTCTGCCTGGCTGCCTGCAGGCTCTAAATGATGGAATTTACTATATAGAGTAGATCTGCCAGTGTGGGAGACACCACAGCTTTGTCACAAAGCCCACTAAATCCGTGCATAAGAGTTTTAGCTGGGGGTCCATGGATCTGATTGCTTGGCGGTTGAACAGGAGTAGAAACTGAGATGGGGGAACAGTGTTAAACAGTGGCATAACCAGGATCTTATGACTTCACTGCAAAACAATACATAGATATATCAACTAATAAGTTAACAAGCTCCCATATACATAACTGATCTTGGCAATAACAAATGGCTCAACCAAGTTGGTTGTCTAATGATTTAAATATTTTAAGAAGCTCCTGCGCTCACCCTAGAGTCAGGAAGTGGAATTTGCATTATGACCCACTCCTAAATGCATTTTTGAACAAGCTGAGAGAAACAGACCCAGCATCTGAAGTAAAAGAGGCATGTGGACTGTTGTGGTAGAGTAATATTACGCCAGGTTCACGCTACATGACTTTCTGAGTCATTCGATCGTTTACATTTTAATACAACTACACAACTTGTTGTCTTCATCTTTAATTGGTTTACTCCACAAATGTTCAGCAACACAGGGTCACAAATTATAAGATCTTTTACCAGGAGGAACCCACAAGCCTTTTTGTACTCTAAAAACAAAGCCGATTTTTTTGCTTGAAAAATGTAAGAATGTGAACGTGTGATACAAGAAAAAAGAAGAGAAAAAATGGTTGAGAAAATGGATAAACTCCATTCTCGGCTTGCATTCTCATTGGCTGTAGCTAGTCGCTACACTAACTTCAAGTCACAACACTTTTCACACTACTGGATTTAGAGTTGCTGACAGTCTAGATATCCAACCTGCTAGATATCGGTTGGGGGGCCTTCGAGGCATTGATGATCACATATTGACTGAGCCAGCAAACACCGATCTGCATCCATCCTGAGGCTTTTGTTGGCAATTTCCAAAAATATTTGGCAACTCGACGATCCGGGTTAAAATTGTGCTGTGTTTACACGAAAATAGTGCTGAGCCTGGAGTAGCAATGATAGAAGTGCTATTCTCCTTATGAAGTCATGTTTTTCCTCAGTCACAGCTGCTGTGAGCAAAAGGACAAATGAGTTCGCAATAGCAGCGCTGAATAAAGGTCAAATCAGCACCACAACTAATAAATAATCGCTCCATCAGCTGCTGCATATTTCTCCCTAACAAGGCCTGTTGCTGACCTGCTAACCTGAATGAGTGTTTGAAATCTGACCTATTCTAAAGTCAAAGTCATCAACGTCAGTCACTGAAATTTGGTTTTATATAAAGTTTAAATTAAATCTCAATCCCATTTTGCTGTAGTGATTAGAATGAATCTGAGACATGAGAAGTATTGCTATAGACAATTTGTTCTTCTTTACCAGTTTATCACTGTCTAGTTCTCTGCATCTACATTGTATAAACATGCAATGTACGTTTTATATACAGTCAATCTCCAATGTACAGCATACAGTTCTAAAAAACACCTCTAGAGGACAGCAGTTCTCCTCTATAAACTCATACTTCTTAAGCGCTCTCAGCACTCATTCCTCCTCATGCATCAAGCTGTTAGGTTTAATGCAGTGTTTGAAACACAACTTTTAATGTGCCAAATATGAATCAGGCAGCAGCAGATGGGCCATTATATCTGAGTGTGTACAGCAGACATGGAGATCCAGGCCAGAGGAAGAGATGACATGCCATTACTTAAGAAAAAAACAGCATCACACCAAAGAATTCCCTCTTTTCTTACAAAAGCACTCACATTCACACACACACACACACACACACATACACACGCCCTTAAAAGTCAACAACAAACCACAATTACACCTGAGCCTTTTTACTCCCTGTTCACGTATATTCCATCTCTCCCTTTTTTGAACCATTCTCATAGCTATTCTGTTTGACACACACACACACACACACACACACACACACACCTAGTACTTTAGGAGTCCATTACAGTGGCTATAGTGCTGTAGTGAGGGCCCAGTGGCCCCTGGTTCATTAATAACACATCTCTCTAAATAACTCCAGCCTGCCTGCTTTAGTGCTATGTGGGAGTGTGTATAAACTGGAGAGAGAAAACCCTCGCCCAGCAGATCGGCCCACCTCAGCTCTCCTCACCCACACAGCACACTCGTGTCCACAGCCGTGCCACTCACCTCCCAGCCTCCTCACCCTGAGACGTGTATGTCTGTATCCAGTGCCTTCTAATGAGCTCCTCACCGACCTGCAGCATAAAGGTGTAGCCTACCGACTCACACATACACAGCGCACAAAAATGATAGCTTGGCAAAGAAATCATCTTAGATCTAGTTCATAAATGTTAGGTATTCACCCTTTTTTAGGCATTTTACTTGTTTTAAGAATTAACATTTTTCTTCGTTATCGTATTCAGCTGGTGGACACTTTAGCTTATATATTGACTAGATTTAAGCGTGACACTTTTCTTGATGGCTTTTTTCCATGACACTGGTATAGCAATTCCATAAACGGCATGACAGATTATGTCCAGTAATACAACAGTGTTACTTTTAATCAGAAATCATCATGACAGTTAGCATCAAACATTGTGTCTGTAATGACAATACCTGGTATCTGCCATAGAATACGCATTTATGAAGTATTTTTTTGTAGTTCTGATGTTTAAATAGTAATTGTGACCGTTGGTACTGGAAATGCTCAGATATCGAGCCTTAACAAGCCTATTTACAACCCTGTTATTTTGCGACAGAATGAAACCGATTTTTCTGTCATGGAGGGCTTGTGAAAAAAGACGGGTTTCTGTGCACCGTCAAGATGGATGGATGTTTAATATTCTGAGGGGATCACATCTCGTTGCCAAAAGATAAAAAAAATGCTAAACAAATAGAGTGAACAAGAATTTACAAACAGCTAAATCTGCATTGATTTTCTTGGCAGGTTTCCAGTCATGACTCACAGAAATAATCATTTATTATGCGATAGTTTTTTACACTGTAACAAAAACATAATTATTTCAGAGTCTTATCAGATAGTGATGAACTCAATGTGTGCTCTCAAGTGGTTGGCTTTCTCAAGGCTTACCAGTAAAAAAAAAAAATTGTTTTTGAGGGAGCAGACATTGGAGAGACGCGATGGTAAAAGATTAGTGTTAGCTTTTAGCCTACGACAGACCTCTATTCGCTTTCCCTGCCTTTTGCTTTGTTGCATGCAGAGTTTGAGCTGCATTTCTGTTAAAGGCCGCAAGGCCTGATTTGTTTAGCAACCCATATTACGCTAGTGGACAGGATTGATGTAAATTGTGGTGGTGTAAATATAACAAATCAAACTGTTATGAAACAGTCTGCTTTCAAGCCCTGTTTTGGTTATGTACAGTTTTTTTTTTAAGGAGAATACAACAGTGTTTGAGCTTCGCGTTTGTCAGTTTCATGAGCTCTCAAAATGTAACCATTCCAAGCAAAATACAATTCTAGGGGCCCCTTTAATGCCATTGGTATGTCAATGTAATGTATACATTAGATATAACTAGCTATAGCACCAGTATGTATTAGTTTAATTAAAGTGACTACCTCCACAAATCTACAGAACCTGAAATAAACCAGATAATTAAGTTCATTCAGTCGGTTCACTAGGCTGAACACATACTGTATGCGTTATATAAGCCAAAATAGATTTGTCTGTGCAATCGATCTGTTTTATAATTCATACTCATCAATGATATCGAGCTGAACCCTCCAGTGAAGCGTGTCTACATTGCAAGCTTGTGGATGCAATATAATCTCTCAGGCCCGAGTGTATCTATCTACAGAGAGAAAAATAATTACACACAGAATAAATTAAGATGTATCTTGATCACAATTCTATGGTGGAATGACATGTTACTGAGCCAGGTACTGATAAAAGGTCTGCGAGGCAATGGGACAACATTATTATCCTGCTGGAATGATACTGGAATATGAATTCTATCCTTAGCGAGGCTGGATCCTTGTTATTCCACCTGCATCCCCCTCTACATCCAGTTATCACTTTAACCTGCCAAGTGTGCGTGTGCAAACACGGACATACACATACACACACACACACACACACACACACACACACACACACACACACACTCACACACCCACCTGCACCCAGATATCTCTCTTAAGTGTGTGCCTGGCTGCTAGGAGGTGTGCAACACAGTGGCTGCAGCTCAGCCATGGCTGTTTAATTACGTTCTTATCTGAGCTTTATGTGTGTATACCCACAAAGCCCAAGGGACCCCCCCTCCCCAGGCTGCACTCCCACCAGACACAGCCAAAGCCTGTCCAGTGTCCCTCTGTGACTCTGTCAGCCGGATGCGTCTGTCCATTCCACTCTGGTCAGTATGGTGCTCACGCAGAGGGACAGGGACACTTACAACAACAACCTGGAAAAACAGAGGAAAGAAATCCCTAGACAAGCCATCAGTCCACATGTTTGAATGTGAATTAAGTAAAAGGGGTTGAAAGTGTAAACCCAGCATAATGTGCAAAACACTTAAAATGTGCTGACGGCCTTACTCTCTCTCTCACAATCACACACACATACCACTCGTCACATACAGCTGCCTGAAAGAAAAAGGTAAAAGATTGGGACTGGCTCTCTTGTAGATGAAGAGTTTTCTCCATGTAGCCATATGCTATTATAGATGGTCCCATAAGGGCGGGGTGCCATTCCCTCCCGCTGCACTGACAGCTATGGTTTATTATAAGCACACAGGCGGTGCAAGCAACATCTGTGCACATAAGAGCAGCAAAGGCTACAAAAACCGACCATTCATATTTTATTGCCCATTTTGCTGGCCATCCATAATTCAGCAAGGAGCTTTCTTAACAGCTCCACTCTGGGGGAATGGGCCAATTATGCAGTGCCTATGAGGGAGGACTGATTTGGGCTTGGCTACAGGGTTTGTGCGTGTGTGTGCATTTGTGTGTGCGCATGTGTGTGTGGTCTGCACCCAGTTATTGGAGTTATAAATGATCGGGGGCTGCTGGGCAGTGCAGAACATCAGAATTGGGCTTTGAGTTTGCCTTACTTTAATTACCAGCACTAAGCAAGCTAAAGCCTCCATCAAGCGAGACTGCAAATGTTCTTCTCCCACAGAGAAGAAGTGAAGATATGGAATGCAGAGAAATAACATGGGAAATTACTGAAATTGAAATGGATAATGATGCTGCATTCTAGTGCCTGCGTATTTCTGGTGTCATTAAATGGAGGCAATTTTTCACACAATGAGGAGGAAGCTATTTGTGGAATCAGAAGACACACTAGCTTCAGAGACCAATCACACGACCAATCCTTTTAGTGCAGACTAAAGAAAATAAGCCTTTGGCGACAAATCCCTAATTTTTACACCCTCAAAACAGATATGTTGAACCACCCCCCGTTTTCCCTTTCATTCTGTCTTTGCCATTTCCCACCCACTAGCTAGTACTACCCCATCACTTAGAAGGCTACTAGCGCTAGGAGGGTGAAGGCTACCATATGCTTCCTCCAAGACATGTGAAGCCAGTCAGTCAGCCAGCCACATATTTTCAGACTGCTGCAAATGCAAGTCATTGGACAGCTGAACATTTCGAATAGAACACTCACTGCCAATTCTGCTACATCATCTGCTTGTAGAGTATAACAGAGCATCTTGGTGAGTGATAGGGGAGAGGGAGGGACAAGGAGGGCCATGCAACCCACCCAGAGAGAGTCAGACCAATTATGCTCGCTTGAGAAGGCCAGTGCTTACACATTTACATCTCCCAAGAGATCCATGAAGTGTGTTTTAATACATCTGTCTGTCTACTTAAGGACAACACACAGTTTGTATACTCATAGCATCTAGCATTGTGTTTGAGAGTGTCAAGAGTGTATAGAGAAAGAGAGAGCATGAGGGAGAGATTAGAACAGGGGTAGAGAAAGGGGTTTGAAGCCACGTCCCACCTTACCCTGATGAGAATGAGAGCCTAATGAGTGTCCTTTTCCCAAGGCGAGCAGT
Organism: Salminus brasiliensis; assembly: GCF_030463535.1. Lineage (NCBI taxonomy): Eukaryota > Metazoa > Chordata > Actinopteri > Characiformes > Bryconidae > Salminus > Salminus brasiliensis. The sequence continues at coordinate 33,447,670 of NC_132881.1, read as the reverse complement.
CCAGCCAAGGGCACAGCCATTCATCAGCACAGGGACATCGAGTCATGAGGCAGCCTGAGCAGACGGACAGCCGAGTTCAACCAGGAACAGCATGGAAACGGAGCCTGGAGATCCCTGCGTCAGAGCCTGCAGCCCTGGAGCACACTGCACCCACACAGCCACCCAGGTCCCTCTGAGCCCACTCCAGCCCACGCCAAAGAGGGAGAGAGTGAGAGAGAATGTCTCTGAAGAGCAGGGCATGGACCACAGAGATGAGCCTAATTGATCACCCTGTCGCTGTTCTTTATTGTTAACCGCTCTGTGTCATGGTAACAAATTAGATTGTTGCAGGATGAGTCCAATTAATGGTGACATGCAAGTGGCACGCTGAGCTGCCTGTGCCAGATGCAATTGGGAACAGGTTGTGTGGATTTGCTGGGGCAGTGCATTGAAGTGTCAGTCCCAATTTACCCCCCACCCCCCACCCCCATGATTTGGGAAGTTAAAGCTAACACCTTGATTAGATTTTTTAAAATTATGTTTATTATACCTCATGCTTACACGCTTAACCTCTTAAGGGGTCAATATCACCAGCAATGTTTTTATTGAATTTTGTTTTACCACCTTTGTGTTGGTTTCTGTGGGCTGAAACACTCCTTATAACTGCTAATAACTGGGAATAACTAGAGGATCACTGGTTCAAATCTGGTTCTAATCATTCTGCTAGCCATGGGAAGCCGGGGACCCAAGAAAGACTTGCTCTCTCCAGACTGCGTAGCATGCCAGCATGCCAGCATTGCACCCATGCTGGCATGACCAGATGTTTACTTGCCTCTGAGCGCATTGGTTGCCTGATGACGTTGCATCAGTGCCAGTTTGGAAAAAGAGGCGCTGGCTAGCTGCACCTTCTCAGTATAGGGAGCATTGCATTTGATGGGAGGCATATGTATGGTTGTGGTAATTGGTGATCCAAACTCGGGAGAAAATGGGTGAAAATCAGAAAAAAAACAGTGTGCCACCTCCACCAGCTTGGACCGTTGACACAAGGCAGGTTGGGTCCACAGATTCAATCTGTTGGTGCCAATATTCTGTTCCTACCTTCTGTGTTTCTCAGCAGAAATGGAGAATTAGACCAGCCTTTCCTTTTTTCCAGTTTACAGCTGTCCAGTTTTGGTGAGCCTGTGGCCACTGCAGCCTCAGCTTTCTGTTCTTTGCTGACAGAAGTGGAAGCCGACATGGCCATCTGCTGTTGCAGCCTTTCACCAAGTTCTGTATCCTGAGATGCTTTTCTGCTCGCCACAATTGTACAGGGTGGTTATCTGAGTGACTGTAGCCTTTATATACAGTGGTTCTTTTTGGTACTTAGTTTCTCTGTATAGACTCTATGGACTCTATGGAAGGTGTTTCGACGCAGGAAGTAATTTTGACGCAATTTGAGTCATTTTAACCCAATAACTAAATGCTATACAAGAACACTAAGTACTACACATTAATTATGGCTGCATAGTTTCATATAACCATGAATATATGCAGTTGTAAATTGGTGAACTGAATGATGGGCCTACATATAGGCTTTTGCAGTTTAGGCCCATATTTCAGTTCACCAATTCATAAAGCTGTTAAACAAAACACCATCACAGCTGCAGAACACCACCACCACGCAAACAAACAGAACAGTCATTTCTGCAGTAAGAACCAGATCTCCGGAATTACTCAAATCTTAGCCCAACACTCCAAGGACAAAGATATCGCATTGCATTTCTAAAGGCAGACCTCATTAACTATGCACATTCGCTCTCTGTCTCGGCCTCCTCTCTTGTGCCCCTGTGGCAGACTAATATAATCTCCCTACAAATTAATTAAGAACGGAAACTGGTCTTCTACAGCAAGCATGGCCCACTGCCAGAAGCGTGATAAAGTGCTGTGTTTTGTAGCAAACGTCTGCAGCCACACACATCCCAGCGCAAAGTCTCCCAACACATGTATCATTACATCATGTGTGCCGCTTCACTGGCACCAAAAAGGAAATTGCTATGCTGCGTGCGCCTCGTAGGACCCAGCAGGTAATTGGTCAAATCAAGCATAGAGTTAGAGTGTAAGCGGGCAACACAGGTGCTAAAACATGTTTATCCAGACCTTCGGATCTTCAGGGTAAGCAGAGATTTCAGAAACATCATTATAGGGGGACAGTGCATTCTTAATGTGTAGAACCCTGCCCCCCTGCTTCTGCTTACCAGAGCCTGTGCTAAGAGAGACATTTAGTTTTGTTACGCAAATCGATCCCCATAGCAGGTGTCTTGCAGGAGATTCAAGGTTATTCCAACACAGATTGATCTTGGAGCCGGGCTGGAAAACTATGTAATTCCTTTCTTTGTGGTTGGAGGCTTTACATTATCGCACAAGGTGTGTAATCTGCTCAGCCAAAAAAAAAAAAAAAGCTAATTATTACAAGAGGGTCTAAGACAGAGTCGTTTTGATTACTTTGTGTGTTTGTGTGTGCCTTTGGACTAAATGAGTTTATGAAGCTACTTCAGTAATTATAAGAACCTCAGTGTTGTTGTTAGCGTATAATTGACTTCAATTAGGATATCCTCTGATCCTGAAATGAGAAGTGCTGCTAAAAAAAATGGTCTGATGTTTGATTTAGAAGGATGTAAATCCAAGAAGGGAGCACTGAGATCCCTCTACTTCTTTGTTTGTTTGGTGTAAGACTCCTTTTTTTGTGGTAGGGTTGCAAAGCTCATTGCTATTACACAAATGGCAATCAGGTTAGAACACAATGTGCGTTTTTCTCCTGAAATTAAATTAGATCGAGAACAAGGATGGAAACAAATTGCGAGCTTCGATTTTTGGGTTGAGAGTGAGTTTGGTAGCCCTGCCTTTCCATGGCCTGCAAGACAGAAACCCAATCTTGTAAACTGCAAACCAATTGATTCAATTGAGTTATGATGTGGAAATGTATTAGCTCGACTGAAGTTCACACAATAAGGGGAAGAGATGAAAAGCCATTTCTATGCAAATGGTGTTGACATGCACAGTCTATATTTCCCATTCATTATGAGGATCTAAATTGCTTTGCCTCGCACTTATTGAATTGAGATCTAAATTATCGCTTAATCTACTTGAGCTGTGATCTATTTTCATGGGGCAGTGCTTTAATTTGTTGTTATTGCACACTGGAAGCTTCTCTTGCAGGCGCGCAGTATTGGAAGGATATTTCTCCATCAATAAACAGCTTTCTCCGGCCCCCTCCCTCTTCAACCCCTCCCTCCCTCCCTCTTCTCCCTCCATCGTTCAGAAACATCACACACTCCCTGTCCCTGCTCTGCTGCATGGCATTGTCGACATGAGGAGGAGGAGGAGGAGGAGGAGGGGTAGTGGGCATGCAGAAAGCACTGTTTGCTCTTTTTGCTCGCTGGTGAATTGTCATTCAGATAAGGCAATGAAAAACACATCCTGCATATTCCGTCAGCAGCTTCCTTCCCACTTCACACCAGTCCATCAGCGTGGCACGCGTTTCATGCCACAGGACATCTCCTGCCCTACAGGAATGTTTCCTAAAGCTTCCCTGAATAAGTCAGCCTCATTCATCCTCTTCTGTTCTTTGGTACCATTTTGCCTTCACTTAATTCCGGGTGAAATGCGCAGCTGTCACATTCTCACCGCCTCAAACGGAAGAATCCCCACAATGAGACAGTGGTCTGGAACAGCAGCCTCCCCCCCCCCCCCCCCCCCCCCTGTGACTGACATTTTCTGAGCTGTCAGGGGCTGACGTTCCAAGGGAAAGGAGGACAAGACTAGATGTCACAATAGGTAGCTGTCACTGTGCTCAAAAAACCCCCAACAACAAACCAAAAAAAAAAATAAAGACAAGACAGAGTAAAACAGACAGAGCCAAGCTGACATGAGCAACACGATGCCCAGGGGTAAATGCGTCAGCCATTTTGTTGACTGTGTAAAATATCACAAATAACTTGATTACTGTGTTTCTTTTCTTTTGACATTAGTCATACACGTATTGTATGCTTGGGGTGTATCTAGCAAACAGAAACTGGGATACGCTTTTACCTGATGAAGCTCGGCCAACAGAGCTCTCAGTCTTGCTAAGACTGGCCAAGAATCGGCCGGCAGAGTCAGTCAATCGCACTGCTGATACAGAAGCAGGACTTTAAAAGGATCTTCTCATAGGGGCCAAGTTACAGTGGTGCCATGAATAATGCACTGCCATTGATTGCAGAAAAACACTACGCAGTACAACGAGATAAGGCCAAAGGAAATACAAATGTAGCCTTTAGTATGGTGGTTCCAAAACCTGGTCCTGGAATACCCCTGCCCAGACTATTTTTACTGTCTCCCTACTTCCATCAACCCTGATCTAATGAATGGTCTAATTAACAGGCCTTTCTTGAACTGAGTGTGTCAGGATTGGAAAGCTGAGCTTTATCTGATGATGAAATATATATATGAATATTATTTAGAGCAGGAGTGAGTTTGAAGGGGTCATAAACTGCAGGGAAGGCTAGAGGAACTACAAACAGAGTGAAATATGTACATTTAAAGATTTATTTCATTTATTACCAATGTAGTTACTCATTTGTTCTTCTAATCCTCTTCTTTTTTTTGTCAGGGCCATGAGCCTACTCGAAATTGCAGTGTGCACAAGGGAGGAATACCCCCTGGACAGAGCACCAGTTCATCACAGACACCCATTCACTCACAGCTAGAGGGCAATTTAGCATGGCCAAATCACCTACCAAATATTTTTAAGTAGTGAAAGGAAACCGGACTGTATCGTGGAAAACCACACAGACACAGGGAGAACACAACAAACTCCTCACAGTCAGAGACCAAAGCAAGGATCGAACCCACAACCCTAGGCCTTTGAAACTGTGCAACACACACATGGACTGCAGCGCCAGTGTAGCTAATAACATAAAAGAATCTCTGTAAAAGACCAATATGTGGGTTCATTTAGGTTTGGGAATAGGTACTACACTATATGTCCAAATATTTGTGGACACGCCTTTTAATGAATGCATTCTGCTACTTTAAGTTGCACTGATTTCTGACAAAGATGTGCAAAGGCACACTCACACAGCTTATCTAGTCTCTGTAGAGAAGTACTGCCAATAGAACAGGACCCCCTGGAGCAGATAAACATAAACCTATTGGTACCATGCCTAATGCCAGCCGTGGGCTAGAGGGGTATAAAGCTCCTGGCATTGAACTGTGGAACAGTGGAACTGTGTTTTTAGGAATGATGGTGTGCCATTCAGTACTTTTGGGATGGGTTGGGGATGAGGTGAGTGGTCCATCCTAAACCAAATCTTCAGAGTAATGCTCCAAATCTAGCAGAACGCCTTCCCTGGACAGTAGAGAATGTTACTCTAACAAAGGCAAGATAAACTGCTTTAATACCCTTGGTTTTGGTAGAAACAATAAATGAGCAGGTGTCCCAATACTTTTGTCCATATCAGAAGTTTTTGATCAGACTCACAAATAAACATTGATCTCACAAACACCATCAGTTATGAGCTTGTTTAGTCAAAAAAGTGCATAAGACTGTAATAAAGCCTTATACTATGATTATTGCATCATATATGAATATGATATATATAGGCATATATATGATTGCATTGGATGGGTGGGAAAGTCATTTGAAAGGCTAAGTGTCAAGGTGCCAGTTCTTTACCTGCTATGGGGTAATTACACAGTGATGCTTCTCAGGGTGTTTATGTAGCAGATGGAGAGTTCATTTAGGGTTGTTTAATCCGGCTTCATCTCCATCAGTACGGTTACAGTTTTGCTCTCTCTCTCTCTCTCTCTCTCTCTCTCTCTCTCTCTCTTACTCTGTTACTCTCTCTCTTACTCTGTTACTCTCTCTCTTACTCTGTTACTCTCTCTCTCTCTGAGTGGTCAGAGCATGAAGAGAAGGAAAGCTCGAGCTCCAGTGGACAGCGATGCATCAGTGAGGCAGCATAAGCACTACAGCTCCGCTCAGATATCCACACACACACACACACACACACACACACACATACACACAAGCCACACGCACAGGGCTCTTCTCGGCGCTCAGTCAGTCCCTCCAGTCTGCGGGTCGGATGCAGTGAATACACCTGTTGTTGTTATTCCTGGCGTCTGATCAGCTGAGGGATGGCTCGCTGCTGTCTGCTCTGCTAAGGAAAGAGGAGTCCGGAGCGCGAGGCTCGGAGGGACGGGATAGTCCGGACCTGCAGCAAGAGGGGACAGTTTACAGTGGTCATGCACTGCGAGAAAGGCTTGAGGAGGAGAAAAAGCGAGACCTTTATGGCTTAGGATTTAAAGATGCGCGCGCGGAGTGTGTGTTTTCGCGTGTCTTAAAGCGCGGACGAGAGAGGGGTGCATCGAGTTGGGTTTTCTCCGGACGCGCTCGGGCTCTGGGATGGATTGGTAAGGGCGCGCGCGGATACCATGAAGTCCATCTTCTACAGCCGCTTCTTCATCCTGCTGCCGTGGGTGCTCATCGTCATCATCGTGATGGACATCGACACGAAGCGCTCGTCCGTCCGCAGCACGGCCGGCTCCTACCTGGCGCGGCTCGGGGACACGCAGCGGCGCGAGCGACCGGCGCACGCGGCTCCCGCCGGCGCGAACCGCACGGCGCTACCGCCGCCGCCGCCGCCGCCTCCGCTCATCTACGCCGTTACGCCCACGTACAGCAGAGCGGTGCAGAAAGCCGAGCTCACGCGCCTCGCGAACACCTTCCGCCAGGTGCCCCGCTTCCACTGGGTCGTGGTGGAAGACGCGGGCGCGCGCACCGAGCTGGTGGCGCGCTTCCTTGCGCGCTGCGGCGTGCCCTACACGCACCTGCACGCGCTCACGCCGCGCCGCTTCAAGCGCAGCGGAATGCCGCGCGCCACCGAGCAGAGGAACGCGGCGCTGGGCTGGCTGCGCACGCACCGAGCCACGCGCGAGCCCGGAGTCCTGTTCTTCGCCGACGACGACAACACGTACAGCCTCGAGCTGTTCGAAGAGGTAACACGGGTTCTGTCACAGGGGGGTGAAGGGAGAAAGTTGAGGGCTGAGCTAGAGCGCGTTCAGGTATAATGGGCAATTAAATGAAATGGGATGGTGTGTTTGGTGTTGTGAGAAATGTAGATGGTGATATGGGCTCGCATGGAAGAGCGCGTTTGGTATTATGGAACATCAGGTATTACGGGGACACGGTTTTAGGTCATATGGGACAGTGTGATAAATAGGCTATTAGGGGACATTATGAGACAGTGCTCTGGGTATCACACTTCTGACTAACAATAGTAGAACAGTTTTTCATGCTACATGGAGTCATTTTAAAAGGTTATTTTATCATTATTATAACATCTACAAAGAGCTTTTCCATTATAGACAAGAACCATTTAGTCATTTCAGTGATTTGAGTTGGACTTGACCCTTTGGTGCTACATAGACCTTTTTTTTTTACATAGACATACTTTAGAAAACATCTATAAATAAGTTCCATCATATAGAAAAACCTTTTAATCATTCGAATGGCTCTTGGGGTGCCATTGTTCTTTATAGAACTAGAGAACCTTCCTGTAACAACAGTGGGGCACTTTTTGGTGCTATATAGAACCATCGTTAAATGTTCTTTTAACAACCATCTACAAAGAGCTGTTCCATTGCCGAGAAGAGACATTTAACCAGGCAAAAAACCATACACTTGATTCTTTGAGTTGTCATTGTTCCATATAGAACTAAAGGACCTATGAGGAACATCCATTGTAAATAGGACAGTGTTGGGTAACATGAGAAAGGTTATATGCAAGTGTGAGTGACACTATTTATGTCAGGCGTGGGGAACTGAGGGCCAGAGTCCAGCAGAATTTGGATATTTCCCTGCTCTGACGTACCCAGAAAATCACCAAATACCAAACTGTGTAGAATTCTGGACCTCCGGGACCGAAGTGATTTAGGTAATATGGAAAACTGTGTTAAGCCATATGGGGCTGCAATTACAGGACACTGTGTTAGATATTATTAGACATTAGGTATATATGGGACAGTGTTTTAAGTATTACGGAGCAAGGCACTATGGGGAACATACACCATAGGCTATTATACAACCACAGTGTATCCATTTTCTCTTTTTAAATGCTGATAAGCTTCTTAATGGTATTTCTTTTGCATGTTTAGAAAGAATCCACCAGTAGGCATCTAGGAACTGGAGTTCCTTCGAGTGTCTCCTATTGTTTAGGCGTTTCAAACCTCTCGCATAACACAGCTCTCTCGCATAAGAATTTATTTTCTTTGTGGATTTCATTTCTAAGATACTAATCTATCGTGTTTCGTATCATGCAGGCATAATAGAATTTCCACTGATCAGATTAGATTAGCTAAACTCATAGAAAACGCTGTAATTTGTGGCCTGGCAGTATCTTCATTTTAACAGTGGTCAGCCCCAGACCTGGAAGCAGCTTAATAATAAATACATCACATGCTATTCAAAACCCAGAGCTTTTACAGACCCGCGAGGAACAGAAACTGAGGCTAACCTTACACTCCTGCTTTTGAAGGAAAACCACAAGCTCTGCTGTGCTTTTAATCCTGTGTCACAGTCAGTGTCCTCAGAGTGCTTTTTCTTGAAGCGGGCAGATACATTCAGCATGAAAGCTTTCTGCACAGGGGTTCACAGATCAGAACATCAAGGCTGTCTAATTACATCTTGGAAGCACACCTTCTAGATAGACTTATTTTCTTATTTTGAGAACGGAAGGAGTATACATGACTATAGAATGAAACCCTGAGAAACGGTCTGATTCCTAAGGGAAGTCCCTGCAGTTGGAGAGCCAGCTCAAAGTCAGCCGACTCCCAGCGCAGCCCAGGCACAATGAATTACCCATTTCAGGTCACATACAGTCAGTCATGTTCACGAGACACAATGGCCTGACAGCCAGTGAACAAATATTTGCCTGACCCTGAAAAAAAGGGAAATGGACTGAAGGGAGCAAAACAGTTCCAAGAGCTAATAGTCATATAGTGGGCAGTAGCGGTACTACTAGTAGTAACAACAACAATAATAATACTACTAAATCATAATACAAGGGCCTGACCTTGTATTATACAAGAGGTATTCCTGCCTTGAGCCTAATGATTCTGAGACCGTGACATAAAGAAAGTATAATAAAATGAATAAATGAATGAATTAATCATGATATACACCAAACAGCCATAACATTATTACCACCTGCCACATATTGAGTAGGTTGCCTTTGTGCTGCCACAACAGATCTGACCATTCGAGGCATGGAGCCCACAAGACCTCTGAAGGCGTCCTGTGGTATCTGGCACAGAGGCATTATCAGCAGATCATTTAAGCCCATAGGCGCTCATGTCTTGATAGGTACTGACCACTATATACCAGAAACACCCCACATGACCTGCCTGATGTTATGTAGATGTTCTGACCCAGTCGTGTAGCCATCTCAATAAGGCACTTGTCAGAGTGGCTCAGATCCTTATGCTTGCCCATTTTTCCTGTTTCCATCACGTCACTGTCAGGAACTAACTTACTCACTGCCTAATATATCCCACTCCTTGACAGATGCCACTGTAGAAGAAAATAATCAATGTTTTTGACTTCACCTGTCACTAATGCAAATATAATGGCAGTGTATACTGAATTATCTGCGCATACTACATTATACAGCGAACGTTTTTAAATGTTTACTAATCAGAATGTATTAATAATATATTCAATAATTGAGGGAGGAGCAGGAAGTTACATAACACTGCCAAAGGTGCTGGGGCAGAACACCTGCCACTGACCAAACACACTTACAGAGATTCTGTATAATTTGAAATACACAGCTTCACTGTTTCCTCTCCAGAATAGCTGCAGAGCATGAGCTGGCTAAGAGGAAAAGGATTTTGCTGAAGGAGTAAATTGCTAAACAGCTAATGGAAATGGGGTGTCAGAAAATGTGAGAGAAGGTGAAAGAGTGCAGGGCTGTATGGGTACACAGCATCCCCCAAGTGCCCTCTATTGTATACATTCTCTCCCTTTCCTCTTTTTAATTGTAATCATCTTTGATCCAAACCTCTAGCTGCTAAGAATTCTTACATCTGTGTTCTTTAAAATAAAGCCGAAGAGCTCTTCGGAGCATTGCTACAAGCACCATTCCTCCCTAATGCCAGGCGTGGGCTAGAGGGGTATAAAGCCCCCCACCCCCAAGCATTGAGTTGTGGTACTCTGGAATGATGGGGCTCCATCCATTGCTTTTGGAATGTGCTAGGGAGGTGGGGTGGTGATCATCCAACATCCTGACCTCACTAACGCTGTGTATTTATAGTGTATTTATCCAACTGCTGAGGTTGCATTGCAATACCTCAACATTCCCTGCACATCACGCCCCCTCTGTGCACAGAGAGCACAGAGACGCGCCCTTCTTCCTTCGCTCTCCCTTCCATATCAACCGTCTTCACGCCACCAAGCCTTGTGAGAGCGAGACAGTCTCTCAGCTCCTTCAATGCTGGCTTTGTCCTCACGCTCCCTCCCTCTTTCTTTCACTCCATTCTCCCAGAACACAGCTGGACACGGAGCTGAGCACATGGAAAAGAGCCTGAAGGGCAGAACGCAGTGTCAGTGTGCTGACGACTCCAGCTCTGCCCAGCACAAACACATCACACATTCTGGCTTCATTTTTGAGCCCTACATTCTTGAACTGTCTTGCTCCCACTGCTTGAGTAAGTCACATTAAAGGAAAACGTCCAGCAATTCTCAACCTGCAATTCTGCAGCAAGTGTTTTGTACTGGGAGGCTGGTACAGGCAATATTTTTAAAACCTTTGACTCGAAACACAGTTTTATCAGCCCTTGCGAAGTTGCTGCATTCTAGACTACAAGACACTCTTAAAGATGAAGATGCTACAAATGGGGTACTCTCTCAGAGTAAACTTCCAACTGTACAAATATTATATTTTTAAAGAACCTTTATTTTTAAGAGTGCAGTAGTACAATATTTTGCAGTAGGCCTTCCATTACTACATCTCAATAATGATCACCACTCTGTAGTTTTAGAGTGCTCAGATGGGATCAGCCTGTTTTGGTCTCCAAGCAAAAGCAGAAATGCAACACGGTCCATCAGATTTTGTAAGCTTTTATGGAGCTGCTGTTTTGTTGTTTAAAAGCATTTTCTCCCTCAAGATATGCAAGATATTTCTCTGCCAGGTTGTGACGTGTTCTCATATTCCTGGGGCAGGGTTGTGTTTTCTTAAGCTAAAGGCCACTCGGGTCAAAAACATTGAATACAGATGGCGCTCTTCCGCTGCTTTCACAAGACAAATGGCCCTGCTCTTGTGAGCGCTACAGAGAGCGTGGTGAATGTGACTGCATCAGATGCCTGTTCCCGTCACCGTAGCTGATGACTCGGAGGGATGATTGTGCACCTGCAGACGCCGACATCCTCTGCCGCACTGGAGAGTTCTTCAGCTCTCTGGCTTTAATTCAGGCACCATTTTTAGAGCTCCATTATGGAAGGGATGCTTTTGAAAAGTCCCTCAGAGCCGAGAGGGGAGGGGAGAAGGGGAGAGGGGGCATTAGAGTGGAGCTGCCGAGATGTAGCAACACTGCCAGCCCGCGCTTCAAAGCCTCAGCCAGCGGCCATAGGCACCAGCCTCTGACACTTCACCCTGCCATGTACAGCACTCACATGAATAACACATCCATTAAATATTGAAAGGCTACCCTGACTGTTTGAGTGAAGGAAAAAAAAACACAGGTTATTCACATGCTCCTTTAGTTCAGTTATATTTGTTTCTCTCTTCCTCTGCCAGTAAAAAGAAGAAAAACTCCTTAGGTTCTATTAATTTGCACAAGCATTCTATCTAAAAAAAGGTATATAATGATATTAGTAAGTAAGAGCTAAAATTTTCTACAATAGTCTGCCACGTTAGAGAAGTATAACCTTAGTGCTTTTCTCCATCTCAGATTGGCTGCAGGTGGGAAGGTTTATTTACTCTGAAAATGAGCCAAAGCTTTGTAACGCAATCCCAGAGAAGTCCTCAAACTCATCTGGAAAATTCAATAAAAATACACACTCTCACAACAAAGCATCGGTCGATCAACACAAACAGTATCCCGCAATTTTCTCATATCTAAAAATGGAGGTATAAAACATACAGAAGTGGATGCTTGCAGCAGCTTTTCATTAAACATAAAATCTGTCGTTCATAGATGTATATTGTCGCTGTTGGGCTAAAACCTTATGCACTATGTGGACAAAAGTAATGGGACTCCTGCTCATTCAAAATATTTAAAAACATAAGGAGATTTTGGAGCTCTGCTTTGGAGAACTGACATAATATCTCACTTTCTGTTCTCAGATGCGGTCAACCAGGGGGGTGTCTGTCTGGCCAGTGGGACTGGTAGGAGGCCGCAGGTACGAACGCCCCATTGTGGAAAATGGCAAAGTGGTGGGCTGGTACACAGGCTGGCGAGCTGACAGACCTTTTGCCATTGACATGGCAGGTAAGTCTGCAGACCCAACCTCAGTGACGTTATCAGTGGCAATTTGTGCTGTACCACAACCCAGATAGTTTTAGTTTTAGTAATTAGTCATTTAAAACTTGCACAAATTATTTCAGAACATTTCCGCTGTGCATAGAAGCTGATCAAACCAGTGAATGAATATATAAATACATAAGCATTCAAACTTCAGCTGCAAGTTTAACTTTGAGCCTCAGCAACACATCCCTAAAGAGAAATAGTTCTTCCCACTCTAAATCTCTCTGAGTCCAGAGGTGTTATGGAGGCATTTAACGCCTAGCTTATCTAAGCTCCATCTCTCCCTCCTGGGGTTTGGAGTAAAAACTTGATGTGTAACGGACAACGTACAGCTGGTGAGGGCTTGTCTGCTGGGAAACTCAGATGGGGTTTCTTTACAGAGCCCTCCTGCAGAGGCTCCAGCAAAGGACGTTTACTGGAGTGCCTTCAAAAGACATAAGGCAGCTGAAACTGGCCAATGAAGCACTACTGAAAGTAGTCTGCATGCTCAAAGAACTTGAGAGAGAGGGGCAGAGAATCTTCTAAAGCACTTCTCAAACATGTTGGACTGGCCACAGGTGTCTGGAGTTTTAGGGTTGTGGGTTTTTGCACACTGTAAGGGTGATTTTACATGGCACAAGCTCTATTCAACTAAATATGCTTGAAAATGCTAAGTAGGTCGGGATGTTTACGACACAAGCACTGTGGTTTTGGTACAGAGGCAACAACTTTATCTCTGCTGGTCTCTTCGCATAAATTACGGCACTCCAGTACAGCTCATTTTCCTCAGTGCAGTTAGTCAGTTAAGGCTCTCTCCTCCCACAATGACACCACTGCGGAACACTCTAAATGACTATTTACCACGCCTCAAAGGATGTATTATGCTCCAAATGTGCTTTTTTTTAATGAATGTTTCTGGAATATAGATCAATCCTAGTTGGCAGGTTGCTGACTCTGTGAGAACTAGGGATGTCCTTAATTATGGAATGACTTTCCCGTCGCAAAACAACTTGCCATAACAGTAATAAGACCATGTCAAGTCCTGCGTTGCAGCACTCTAATAACTCTGAATGAACCAGCCTGCCACAGGTCAATGCGTGTTGATGAAACTGAATTCAGCAAATTACCCTCCCCCCTCGTAACAGCAGTGTGGTCGAGGCAGTGCATTAGAGAACGTGTGGCAGGAAGGTGCTGACAGGTCTGAAACGTCCCTAATGGACAGCAGCAGAGCTCACACACTGCAGTTTGAAGAGATGACCAGAGAATGGCAGGGCTCCAGCTGTACAGTACAGCTTTAGCAGCAGTGCAGAGCAAAGCAGAAAGCAAAAACGCAGCACCAAACTCTCCAGGCTCCTTCGCTGCCTCTGGATGTTGTGCTGTTAATTAAAGCCTGATAACAGGAGACTGCATCATCCTATCCTTCTCTCTCTTCTCCAGTCTCCCTCCCTCCCCTCCCTTCTTCACTCTATCACTGTTCTGTCCCTACCCAACCCCCCCAACGGGTCTGGTTCCTGTTCTTATCTCTGGCTCAGCCACCCGTAGCATCAGTGTCAGGGATCAGGCTGCCATTACTGAAGCATACCAATGCGCTAATGCTAAATCATCATCCACAATGCTAACAAAGCAGAGAAGGAAAGCTGTAGGAGCTGTTTAAGCATTATGAGCCCCAATCTATTATGCTCGATACAGAACAGAAGCGGAGAACAATGAGATTATTTAGTATTCCCACTATACGGCTGCTGCCGAGAGCAAGCACAATAGCAGGGGAGAGAAAAAAAAGACAGAGAGAGAGAAAAAAAAAAAAAAAAAACAGAAGAAGAGGTCCTGGCCCAACCTCTCACTGCTTTCAATTGCAGCTCTCACCTGAAGAGGGGCTCAAGTGTTTGTCTTAACTCTGAAGCCTCTCTAATACACGATAGCTCAGAGCTCTGGTCTATGCACAAGCCACAAAGGAGGATTAAAAAGCAGGGTACGGGAGCTGCAGTGCAGCTACACAAGGTTCGGTTTCTGTGGCTCACGTCAATCTGTCTCCATTTAAGGTAATGCAGGAACCTGCATATGGTGCTCTAGGAGGCTGCTTTATATAATAGCTGCTTCAAGTGGTCATAGCTGCAGCCAAGCAAAGGGCACACACCACAGCCTGCTCGCAACCTTTAATACTGTGTTTGGATTGCCCTTGAGCACTGCTAACACATACCCTACATGGACAAAAGTATTGGGACACCTGCTTATTCATTGTTTCTTCTGATATCAAGGGTATTAAACCACTAGTGCATCCTGATTTTGTTGGAGTAACTGCCTATACTGTCAAGAGGAGGCTTTCTACTAGATTTTGGAGCATTGCTGTGAGGTTTTGATTCAGCATTTAGACGTCAATAGTGTTAGTGAGATCAGGACGTTGGATGATCACCTCCAACGGTAATACGGTAATATTTAAAAATTTCTAAATGACGGTTGAAAACACTCCTAAGACCGGTCCCCCGACCTTGCACTCTCAGGTATGCTGCTGTATCCTCTGAATCAGTGTGATTTGAGCCTTTGAGCAGTTTGCTTTTTTGTTAGCGACCTCCAGCACCAGTCACTTGACTTTGCTCTCATAAGTTTTTATGGTCAACACATGTGTCGGAAGCTCAGCAGTTAGTCAACAGCAGCTTAACAGGGCAGTCTGATACTCAGTGAAGTTGTAGCTGAGCTAGCTCAGCAAAGGCTAGCTTAGCAAGTGCACTACAAAGCCAAAAAAAAACTTTCTGTTTCTGTCTGCTTTCTGTCCTTTTACTAGCGGGATGTCTCCTGACATCCTAACATTTGCAGTTGTCAGACTGATGATTTAATTCTTATTAAATGACAAATAAAAATTGTGCTTGTCCACATAGTTTTTCCACCCTCTGAGCTAACTAAAATGTGTATTTGACCATTTTTCAGTTTTAAAATAAGGCAGTTTGAGGTGGTACAGAAGCCACGTAATTGTAGGACCATTTGCATTACTTGTGAAACTTGCAGTTGCTCCCAGTAATACTATGAGCTGGTATGAAAAGTGGATACCGCCTAACCCTATCCCCAAACTATCCCCAAAAGTACTGGATGGAGCACAATCATTCTAGAAAGCACAGTTCCTCTGCTCCACAGCTCAATCCTTATACCCCTGGCATTAGACATGAAGCAAATAGGTTCATGTTCATCTGTTCCAGAGAGAGTCCTTTTCTATTGGCAGTGCTGATTTACAGGCACTAGACAAGCTGAAGTAGCTGAATCCATTTATTAGAAGAAGTCTCCACAAACATTTAAACATGTAGCGCAGCTAGCCAGTAGCCTAAAGACAGCAAAATACAACATACTCCTCTGAGCTTTATCTGAGAGATGTCTCCGTCCCTGACATTATGATGCACCAGCAGTATCTGAAGGGAATGCGATTTTTAAAAAAGGTATAATGAAAAGACAGAAACTGTCTGGCTCTCGTCTATTAATAAACCATAGGAGGGCACACATGTATCAGGGGGACAGACTCTTCTTTGTCACTCAGCTTATGGAGGAGGGACACGGTTAGCTGGGATGAATCTCTGCCTCGCTGCAGCA
Source organism: Salminus brasiliensis (assembly GCF_030463535.1). Taxonomy (NCBI): domain Eukaryota; kingdom Metazoa; phylum Chordata; class Actinopteri; order Characiformes; family Bryconidae; genus Salminus; species Salminus brasiliensis. The sequence goes on along the minus strand of NC_132881.1, from coordinate 33,431,596 downwards.
GTGAGGTGAGTTCTCCTCATCTCTGCGGGGTTGACGGAAACCCAGGTGGTTTCAGCTAAAGCACAGGCGTCCTAGAAAACAGCCTGTACCCAGGATAAAAAGCACACAACTGCGGGCCATATTCCCCTCTGTAACTTTTTTTCTGAGAGAGTGACTGTCACATGAAGAATGGGAATGCGCTAGGGAGAAGGAAAAAACGTGAACCTCATTCTGGCAGTGAATGCATCAGAAAAGCAGCCCGATCTGGTCAGGAGGTTGGCTGATGTGTAGTGCAGCACTGCATGTGTTTAACACAGAGCAAATCAGTGGATCTGTCTTTAGTTCAGTGCTATCCCACTTAGAAGTCAAGATACTGACAGTGTTTTTGATGATGTACTCCTATCTTCTTCTCCATGGCTAGGCTTTGCGGTAAACCTGCAGGTGATCTTGGCTAACCCACGGGCACTGTTCAAGAGGAGAGGAGCCAAACCAGGCATGCAGGAGTCCGACTTTCTCAAACAGATCACCAAGGTGGAGGACCTGGAGCCAAAGGCCAAAAACTGCACCCAGGTCAGTACAACCATGAGCAGGATATTTGTCGATATAAGTATTTTAAAACCCTAATTTGGTAGTGTCTAAAAACTCTGTTGTCTCCAACTCTGCGGGGTAGCTACTTTCCCACAGACTTTGGATACATAATCCACCTCTTAGAGCTACCTTCAGAGGTCCCATTCATAAATTTAGATTGGCTGAACAGGATGTGTTGGATTTGGGGTGGAGTTGAAACTATTCAGGGGGAGGGTTGGGGACCACTGTTCAAACTTACCTCAAGGATTCGGGGCCACTTTTGGAGATTTTAAAATTGCTTCATCATATCTGGTGTCTAACATGGGAAGGAACAACAAAAGTAGGGTTAGCAGTGTGGGGCATAATTAGGACAACATGAAAACATGTACTTGAACCATAGCTGTCATACCGACACATGTGAAGCCGGCAGTATCTCTTTACTTTGGGTGTAGATTGCACTGTACTCCTACCTCTTCTCACCTTTGTGTCAGAATATGCTTCTCTTCCATAGCCTTGCATGTCACAGCTAGTGCCATCATCATTATCACCCAATTATCCTAATGGCAGCAGGGCTGGTGTTATTAATAGTGACTATTAGCAAGGCTGACGTTACCACTAATCACCAACTCCAGCCAGAGGATGCACATCTTTACAGCAGGCCCTAAAGCAGCGTGTCCCGCTGCCATCATTATCAGCCACAGAACAAAGCGTCCATATTCACCACATTACAAGCACAGACTTAAAAGCATAATTGTACATTATACGGCCGGAGTCTGCGAAGATGGTATTTGGCGGAACAACTTAAAGGACAGTGCAGGTTTAAAAAAAGGACGGAAAATGGAGGTTGCTTTAAATAAAGATGGATGGAACAGAAGACACTTTTTAAACAGTTGTTCAGAAGTTCAGTTAAGCTTTCACCAAGCATGATTAGAGATGCTTAAGCTCATATTTCATTGTCACAATAGTTCATCATGATCCTTGAATTTCCAATTTCGATACAATACAGGAAGAAAGGATCTCAAATGATTGCCAGAGTCTAGCTTTAAATGTGCCATAGAATGCATGTATTTGATATTTTATGTTGTTCTTTGATGTACAAATAGTAAATATTGTTGCTGTAATGCAGAGACCCTGTATCTCCAAAATGTCAACTTTTCAAGAAAAGAAACTTTCAATGGGAGTCAGTGTAAAAAAAGATTTTACCCCGTCATTTTTAAGCATTTTCATTGGTTCATCACCATGAAATTCTGACACAAGGTAAAGGAAAAAATTCATTATAATCTTGGGGCCAAAATGGATTTTGTTGATTTCTTCATACCCAGTAGGACTTAATGAACCTTGTAAAGGGCAACATCCAAATTCAAACTGCCAGGTTAGCTTTTAGTCTAGCACCTCCTTGCCTCCCTGGGTTTGGCTTCCTCTTGGCTTTTCTTCTGATTGTGTGGTTACCTAGTCTTGTAAATACCAGTGTGTGTTTGAGAGTATAAATGTTGACCAGATGGTAAAACTTGGGAACCAGAGGATTTAGCCCAGCAGCGATACTCACTTGCTGCTCTTGCTTTAGCTTCCTCATTTGCCAAGATTGAGCTACCCGTTTGTGGACACTGGCACAGGAAAAGCCCCAGTCACAGGGCCTGGATTGTGTAGGAATCCTTTTTCCGGTAACAGTCAGGTAATGTGCTGCTTGTCTCAGTAAACTAAATGAAAGTATCAAATACGATATTCTTCTGAAGTGGCCATTGCATTTAATCACTTCAGTCAGTTGTGACTAGGGCTTTTAGTAATGGGCAGAGTGTGTGTAAGTTTTGGAAGCTTTTAAAATGGACCCGTTTTACATCCTTGTTTGAATAAAGCCAGATTTTCTTGTCAAGGAAGAGACCAATGAAGAGATCGAGGTTCATGGTGTGTCAGTTCCATGTACCAAACCTCCCTAGGATATTACGGTGAACACAGTGTACAACAGACAGGACAACAAAGAGCTGATGGAATGATTCAGGGCCTTAGTGAGTGTGTTGTGAGATTAATTAAAATGACTGAGCAATCAGGAGAGTGTGGAGGGATGGGATAAGGAGAAAGGAAGAAGGGAGAAGGACACAGAAGCACAGAGAGTGACAGTAAAACAGAATGGGCAAATGAAGGACAGAGTGACGTTTGCAGAATGATGAAGGTCGAAGGAGGGCAGGGAGCTAGACAGTAAGCAAGCATGTGTAGTGAGAGGGAAGCCATTCACAGGCTTATTTAGAATCCCAGTGCAGAGGCTTCTCCTGCTTATTAACGTCAATCTGCGACTCGCTCTCACAGCCCAGAGCCTGCCAGACTTGTGTCTGGCAAAGTGTGCCAAAGCGTGTCTCTCACTGCCTAAGAGCTCAGCCCATAACACAATGCCTCAAATGATTCTCTCTTTTTTACTCACACTCTCTCTCTCTCCCTCCCTCTCTCTGTGTGCAACCCACTCAGCCTTAAGCTTTGACGCTAACACTCTAGCTCCTTCAAGCACAAGATACACAAAAACTAATCAGATTATTTTACTCACATAAACTCTAGCACCTCATAACTGAAATAAACTGAGTTTTGTATTAAACACATAAACAGTCGTACACATCAAGCTACTTAGCTCCTTATAATGTGTACCATAAACTATAAGGTCAAGATAAGGTCAAGATCAGGTCAATGGCAAACTCCCAAGACTGAAATAAACACAAGTCTTACACTTTTAGTGAACCAATCAAAACTTTTTTTTTAAAGAATACAGTTTTTCGCTTTGTGTGAACACCCCGCCCCCCCCCCACACCCCCTTCCCACTCTGTACTATTTTTAATAGCATAGCAAGCAACATAACATAGGCTTGGTAACATTTGTTTAGCCTGTTCATCACTTGCATGATAAAAGTACAGCTGCATACCACAGCATAACAGCTGCAAATCCTCATCTTTTCGCATTTCTTCTTTCCTTTTAAATGCATTCTCACAAATCGTGGCTTATTTGGTAGCACTTGTTGTGTGACTGATTTTATGGATAGATTTTACTGCAGTATTACTGAGTGTTGTACTATTTGATAGATTCACGCCCGCAACCCCCCAACCTCAATAACCCGCGCTTCCAGTGGGAAGACAACTGCCCTCTTCTCATCTTGTACCTCCCAGACCTTCACAAGCAGTAGCCTGCCTAGCTCACTAACTACAATCAATTGACCCACACAGTGACATTATGATATTATGGCATAGGAGTCCACCCATGGTGCTCTTGGCTTTGTTAGAGATTTGTATTTAGACTTTTAGATGCAGTCGTGGCCTAATGGTTAGAGAAGTGGGCTTGACTGCTCCCTGGGCGCTGGAGTTGGCTGCACACCGCTGTGTGTGTGTTCTCGACCACGGATGGGTCAAATGCAGAGGTTCTGGCTATCCAGATATCCTTATTGTACCTGCATATGCATGCAACCATTGTTCAAACTGTTTTCTAGAGAGATAGAGCAGGAGATTGTTTAACAAGAGCAGCACATGGCATGCGGCCTAAATCCTAATGTAAATAGGATCATCAGTTATTTGCTTTTGGACTATTTAGAATATTTGGTCCACTTGGTTCGAACAAGACAATGTTTCAAATTAATAATAAAATAAATGACCCCAGGAAGACTGAGGTGTCCAGAAAAATAACAATATTTTATGAATACAAGTCTTCCCATTTTAGCATAGAAATAAAATTAAAAAAACCCTGTCTAGTTTTTAAACTCTCCAGAGGTGAGGAAAGCCACATGCCAACTATGACGTTGTGCTTAGATCTGAATCATCTCCTATTATTACTAGCTCCTCATCAACCTCTCAAGGTGTCGCTTCAGTGACCGCTGAATTAGTCTTGTTAGATTTGCAAAACAAGCCAATTAGTTGTACCATGTGTTGGGAAGGGACGCGCCACACCTGGATGAGGCCACATGCGTCTGCTCATGCTCAACTATCTCTTATAATTACGAGAAGACAATGCAACAGGCCAGGGAGCCTACATGCTCGACCAAGTCAACCTTGAGCATAAACACCACCATTGAGGGGTTACTGCTGTCAAAGCTCTTTTTCAGATTCTCATTTCCCTCTTATGTCTTTCTTTTCCACTCTCCCTTTTTTTTGGCTCCGATTTGAGAAAACACATTGACAGCACACGGTAGTTTGCAGGGAGGCATCGCCATACTCAACATATGTTTTTCTCTTTCAGGTCCTGGTATGGCACACCCGCACAGAGAAGGTCAACCTGGGCAACGAGCCCAAACGGCATCAGGACTCTATACTAATTGAGGTCTAGAAGACAGGACTTCAGAAGAAAGAGCACATACCACCAGTGGCTAGGCCAGAGGACTCACCATCCCTGGCCCTTGGCCTATTAGTGTCCACCTCTGAACTGATTGCCCACTGATAAATGCTGGAAGCCCAGCATGACGTTGAGGATTGCTCTCATCCAATCCAGTGTGCTCAACTCTAATCAGACCTTTTTGTGAGCCTTTTTCTGGCTGCCTACATGGACTGTGCATCACTCCATTGATAAACATATCCCAACTCATCGAGGCAGCACACCTCCTCTAAACCCACATCAGTGGATATGGTGGTCTTCAGCAGAAGCCCGGTGACTTTGGTTAAAGCGCTCACCAGATTGAGAGTCTGGGCTGTTTGGGATATTTGGACAGACATCAAGGGAAAGAAAAGATTCAACTGGTAGAACTTGGTGGAGATTTGCTAGGGATCAGCTTGTGCATGAAGTAGGAACACTCAGCGGAAGAACTTGTCATTCTGGGTGGCAGAAGAGGCTATGAAAAAAAAGACTCTTGTTAAACTTGTGTTGCTATGACTGTGTATGTGAGAATAGAACAAAAAATCGAAGAGATCCAGAGTAACGGTAGAGGCCTGTGTCCACTGCACACAGGACTCAGCACTAGACGAGCAAACCTTTGGATTACAACTGTCTTTATTCCAAATGACCCTCTTTTAAAAGCAAAATAGGGAAGGAAAAAAAAAAAAAAACATAAAATGAAAACTTTACAATAAAAGAGGCATTAGACAAAAATGATCACACAATAGTTCATGGCTATTCACTGTTTAATGCACGGAAATTACATTTTTTCCTCTGTACTAGGCACCAGAAAAATGTAAACACATTGTAGAAATAAACCTGGATGACAAGGTGTGGATGCTCACATTATTGCACAGCAGAGGGACCCTGTCTGAGTGGATTGAAGCTCTGCCACAGTCGCGAGATTAACATGTTCATCTGAGCACTTTTGTTCGATCCTGACTTTTCAACCTACCAGCCAAAATTTCCTAGTTATAGCTCACTGATTCCTGTGGAAACATCCCACTCTTGTTCTTGTTACCCATCACCCCCCCCCCCCCAAACCCTTTCTCTGTCCCCTTCCTCCCATTGGCTGTTATGCTGCCGCTGAGTCGTCCAGGTTTATTTGCCTGTTGCTAACTGTGCTTCTCTGTAATGCACACATTAAAACGTCACAGTAAAGATGGAAAGGGGGGGGGGGGGGCTGATTGAACTGACGGGATCATGGGTGAGAGGCGAAGAGGGGGTGGATCGACGGCTTCTCTATCTTATGCTTACATACAGTACATCGGTTCATACAATAGCTGCTACAGGGCTCTGGGAAACAGGGGCGTATACAGTGGTAAAAGGGGGGGAAAAAAGGAGGGAGGGAGGGAATCACGAACATGATAGCCATTTCTTTGCCATTTAAATACTATTACTCACTATTGATTTGGTAATGATATATTAGATGCTTGTATAATTGGTCCAGCAGCTTCCTTCGCTGATATGCATTTTTTTTATTTTTTATTTTCAACTCAAAAATATATAGAACAAAAGGAAGGAGAAAAAAAAACCTGCAAATAAGACGGACAAAGCTGCCAGTCTCTTCAACTTCACACTCTTGATCACTCAGTCGATACACGGTGGGGCAGGTTGAGCTGACACTCTCCAGTAACAGAGTAGTAATGGTTGGAAAGTAGAGGAGGGGGGAAAAAAATCAGTACATGGATAAAATTCTTGGTGCGCTCTGGCGGCTGGTCGAGGGAGGGGAGACGGAGGGATGAA
>NC_132881.1:32747472-32794972 GCF_030463535.1 Salminus brasiliensis | reverse complement strand
CACTATGCACCACACAGCATTCTGACAGTACTACATTAAATTAAAGCCATATCAAGACCACAGAAAGCCACAGTAGATCACATGTGACTTAAAATTTACACAAAGAAAGGCAGTCGGTCCTTTGATAAACAAGCAGATGCTATGGCTAGGTATAGCTAAAGTTCACAGAATGAAAAATATGCTATATATATATATATGGATCTAAATAAATAGTTAACAAAGTTTGTTTTGCAGTCTAATTTTACTGTATTGCATGTATTGCATGTTTGCTAATTTTAGTGCCTTTTCAAATTCATCTCTCGGGGGGCGGAAATGGTGAGGGCGGTCTGTCGCCGCTGCAGAAAAAATCCCAGAGGAAACACTGTATCAGCTATAATTTTTTGCCAAGCGCCCCCTTGCTGGTAGTGTTTTGTGATAGGGAAGGAAGACAAATGGAGGATAAAACATACTTTATATGAATAAAAACACTGTCCTCATCAATCCAGATATTACAAACACTTCCACTCAACCTCTGATCTCTTTCATTTTTTGTAGAGTACCTTTGCGCAGTTTTCCACTGACGTCTGAATTACTGCTGCTATGCTACATCAAACTCAGCCTTGACCAAAATATTGTTTTTCTTTTATAAAAGCTGCAAGCTCTATGTTTCTCTCTCTCTCTCTCTCTTTCTCTTACCCAGAGTCAATACCTGCTGGTTACTGAATCTTTTTAGAATCGTCCAGAAAAAAAAACCCCAAAAAAATGAGATTTGGTGCAGTTGCTATGGTTGCCTTTTTGCACTGTGGGCATCATGACTGCTCCTGTCCAATTTAGCAGCAAGCTCTCGCCTGTTAGTTCTGGCACAACTACATTATTGAATTTGTCATCTGAGTGAAAGTTCTGTGCTGAAACACACAGAAGTGCAGAAAATTAGGGCTTATTGCCAGCATCGCTATCAATGATGTGAATTTAATTCACTATAAGGCGGCACTAGATCGTTGATATCTGAGCGTTGTTGACATTTGAACTTTGAGTCTCCATAGAGAGCATTCCCAAAGGCCCTTGTGCAGGCAGATGCTGTGTTTAATTAGTGTTCTCACAGTTCTCATCACTGCGACACACCCACACACACATACACACCCACACACAGAGCGCTCAAATTTATTCTTAATTTGGAGAAATCAACTGACTTCTCCCTAGTGGGACTCGCTTACCCTGTTCATTCTCAGCGCATTATGCACAAGCCGAATCAATGAACAGAGAGAAGGAGAGGAAAATAGAGGAGACACAGAGGCATTATGCAATAACGTCAGCTCAGCGGGCGAAAAAAAGAACCCACATCCTCCCTCAGAGTGAAGTATGGGCCACTACTAACCCTAAATCAGCATGTGTCACATTTTGTGCTCATGCATTCAGCTAGCGGCAGTATAAGGGAATCAATCTCATGCTATATTCTCACTTCTCCACAAGGCACGCCAAGACGTTTTCTTTCATGTTCAGAAAATCAAATGCAATTTTATCAATCAGTGGGATCAGTCATCTAGGCATGGCCACATCCCACCGTTTCACGAGCCAAAAAAGTGCTTTTCAAGAAACTATTCTGCTTACATCTCCGCAAGGAAACCACTTATCTGCCGAATTCCCTTTTTTTAGGTTTAACTCCACAGCAATATCTGCTTCTCTTAACAGCATTGCATACAAATGCAGCGAAGAGCCTTCATCTCCACAGGCTGTTGAATCTCCTCACATCTCTGTCACTGCTGAGGTATTTACCCAGGTGACTGTTAGATGGGAGGACTGTAGTACACAGATCTGGGCTTGCTTTTATATGCCCTAAATGCCAGCGTGTGTAAGCATCAATCAGAGCCTGGCAATTCCAGCCTGCGCTGACTCACCGCTAAGCTATTGCACTGAGACATTTACTTTAGAACTCTATTTAAGCGGCATCCTGCCCACACACAAAAAAATGTATACTATAATTTAGTAGTAAACCTGCAGTTTATGTGCAATATTGTAGGGCTGCGGCACATAGGAAACACTTCAAGGGCACTGCTGTTCATTTCGGACATCTTGTATTTTAATGAATACATATATATCAGATATTTACCATATGGATTTATTCTACTACTATTGAAGCGAGAAAAATACACTTTATGCAGTTACTATAAGCTGGATCCATTGCTAACAAAGATGTGTAAATGCTTGTGTAGTCCCTGTAGAAAAGCAATGCCAATAGAATAGGCATTGGTCTAGCATTGAGGTGTGGCACTGTGTTCTCTGGAATGATGGGGCTACATCCAGTACCTTTGGGATGAATTCGGGATGAGGTGGGGTGTTGATCATCCAACATCCTGACATCACTAATGCTTATGTCACTGAATGCAACCAAATCCTCACAGCAGTGCTCCAAAAAGACCATCACTGGACAGTAGAGACAGTTGCTCCAACAAAAGCAGGATAAACTCTTTTTTCATACCCATGCTTTTTTAGAAGACACAATGAATGAGCAGGTGTCCCAGTACTTTTGTACATATAATGTGTGTTGAATTAAACTTCTACTCAACTTTTCAAAGAGTTTATATTAAATATATATCTACACATGGACATCACAGGTATTAGCCTTACGTTCATTTTTGTATCATTCCTATAGTTTATTCTAGGTTGATTGCTAATAGAATGGAACACTCTGGAACAGCTATAAATGAGCCTAATGTCACCAGGCCCAATGCCAAGAGCCAGCTAGAGGGCTGTGGATCAGTGGAACTGAATACTTTGGAGACATAGAGCTCAATCCAATAGTTTTGGGATGAGTTGGGTCCAGAATCAGTACCTGACCTGAACATCTAGTGTGAAGTCTCCCTACAATAATACTTTGTGCTCTTACATTGGCAACAAGAAGGACTTAAGGACTAAATCCATTTCCTAAAATCCATTTTAATACCCTTTACTGATGAGAAACAATATGAGCATTATCTTCTAGTAGTGGTAATGTTAATTTTACCATGGCCATTATGATGCCATAATAGCCCCTACATCAAGGAAATGAGCTGTTTTGTAGACAGCTTCTCAACTCACCCGCTTACGACTTCAGAGATGGATGGAGATCTTTGGCATTCCTCCTATGTCACTCAGTTGGCTTGCTAGCTTTAGGCTAGCTCTTACATTTCAGCGTGTGGATGATGGGTGAGTTCAAAAGAGCACGAGGACAGAAAATTCTCATTTTCTCCTATTGTTATGTCACCTTTAATTTCATTAGCTCTTCTTGTGCTTGCCCCAGGAGAGTTGAGTTTCTGGGGCAATAATCAGAGTAATAGTCCTGCCCATGCAATCTGCTAAAAGCACCACAGCCCACAAGCCCAGGTGTACCTGGGGATTAGAGCAAGGCAGGACAAGAGAGCCCAGCATGGAGGCATACAGAGCTTCACAAGCACATACATGTACAAACATACAGTATCACACACCTACATGCTGAGGTGGTAATTAGGAAGCACTTTCACAAAAGAAATCATGCAATATATAATGATGGCAAAATCACGTGAAACCATAGCACATGTCCCTGCAACATACACATGCTATCAGTTTGTGAACACTTTACTTGACATTTTTCCTCACTGGTATGTTTACAACTGCAGAGGAAAATAATATAAATAATGCAGCATGTGTAACACTTAGCATTATGTTCATCAGAGTAAAGTGTCTCTCTTGGGATTCTTATAGGCTTTATACATGATACCATTTCTTAAAGGTTGTAGTGCTGATGAGTGCTGATCAGGGGTTGCATATAGAGATTCAGAGATTCAGGGATGGTATTTACTAGCTGATTAAAAAGCCTGAATTGTCTGTTTATCATAAATTTGTGGAATGGCAGTTGGTAAAGCTTATCAAAACAATTATGGCAATTTGCTAAATCTGGCACACAGAAGAAGAATCTGTCTCTTCATAAATGCCGTCCATTAACTTCCAACAAAACAGATCATCCAAAGGTACTCAAGCCAAACAGTGCTCTCACCTCTCCCTGAATTAGGTAGCAGGATGTACGAGGTTAATACACAAACTATAGGAGCATCTCAGAAGCTGAGGCAGTGCTGGATTGAAGTCCTAGCTTCCTGATGTCTCTGCATATTTCAGATTTGGAGAGGTGATGGCACAGCTGAATATGAGAAAATGTCCTTCAACTAATAATGTCAATTTATTTAGGCAGCCTAAATATTATTTGAGAGGAGAGGAGGTCTAAGTCCTTAACTGGCCTATAGCGATGTCTCTGGGGCTGAATTCACAATAAAGTGATGAAATGTCACTAATATTCTCATTGTCCTTGTAGTTCTTGTCACAAAAAGCTTGCATTTAATTTGTCTCATATTTATTTTTTTAATCATTTGAAAACTGTGGTTATCCTTTGCATTTTGTTGATATTTCATTATGAGTGGACCAACAGAAATGGTCCTTAATTACATACAATCATGTTAGATCATGAACAAAAATCATGTTAGATTAACTTCAACTTCAATTCCATACACTAAGTGTTTGTTTTTTACTGATTCTGTAAACTTGGTTTGCCCAAATGATGTTACATTACATGCTTTATACCTGCATCTGGTTCAGAGAGTCCTATTTTATTGGCAATACTACTGTACAGGGACTAGAAAAGCTGTGTATTGCCAAAAGTATTCACACACCCATCCAAATAACAGAATTCAGGTGTTCCAGTCAATTCCATGGTCACAGGTGTATAAAACCAAGCACCTAAGCATGCAGACTGCCTCTACAAACATCTGTGAAAGAATGGGTTGCTCTCAGGAGCTCAGTGAATTCCAGCGTGGTACCGTGATGCCACCTGTACAACGACAAGTCCAGTCGTGAAATTTCCTCAGTCAACTGTCAGTGGAAGCGATTGGGAAGTGGCCTTCATATTAGCTCATAGTGCATAAAGAGTTTTAGTTTCCATGGCCGAGCAGCTATATCACCAAGCACAATGCAAACCGTCGGATGCAGTGGTGTAAAGCACGCCACCACTGGACTCTAGAGCAGTAAAGACGTGTTCTCTTGAGTGACGAATCACACTTCTCCGTCTGGCAATCTGATGGACGAGTCTGGGTTTGTCAGTTGCCAGGAGAATGGTACTCGTCTGACTGCATTGTGCCAAGTGTAACGTTTGGTGAAGGGGGGATTATGGTGTGGGGTTGTTTTTCAGGAGTTGGGTTTGGCCCCTTTGTTCCAGTGAAAGGAACTCTTAATGCTTCAGCATATCAAGAGCAGAGGAATTAGAGCAGAGACTGCGAGCCAGGCCTTCTCGTCCAACATCAGTGTCTGACATCACAAATATGCTTCTGGAAGAATGGTCAAAAATGCCCATAAACACACTGCTAAACCTTGTGGAAAGCCTTCCAAGAAGAGTTGAAGCTGTTATAGCTGCAAAGGGTGGCCCAACATCATGTTAAACCCTATGGATTATGAATAGGATGTCACTCAGGCGAGCAAATACATTTGTCAATATAGTGTATGTGTCAATATTTTTTTTAACTACTAAGATAAAAAAGAAGCTTTTTTTATGAGTCCTTTACTTACGATGGGCATCTGAAAATAAGCTCTCATGCTCAAAGTATTAAACACTTCCCTACAAGATGAAATACACAACAAGCAACAAACAAATATTGATTGATAGCACACACTCACATTGTGTGTTGTTTCAATCAAGATATGTTATATGATTGGATCGGATTCATTCTTTTTTTTTCTTTCAATATCCGGTCCAGCATCTTCTGCTAATATCAGCCTGATACCAATATCCATCAATACTGAGATAGCATCTCTAATAACCTTACATTTGCTCTTCTCAGGAGGGGGATCAGAGCAAAGGAAAAAGCAGTAAATGTAGGTGAGCAAATAACTGTGACAATCAATCACAGCAGCAGAATCTACTAAACATAGGATGCTCTTGGATCGGAGATTGTACATCTACTGTACATTTAGTTGAACAGCAACACAACTCCTCCACATTTTATATGTCCCTAGGAGGTAGGCTATAATCAGCTCAGCTGCATGGGGTGATCAGAAATTGCACATATACTGTACTCACTTATTGAAATCTGTTAAATGTCTTCCTCTCTGGCCCAGCAGGAGTAATTAGCGTGTGGTTTGGGTCAATTCAATAATTCCTGAAAATAATATTCAATTATAGCTTCCACTGCGTTCAGAGGACGGAGGCTATTTATAGAATGTGCCTCACCCATTTTACAGGAAGCGCGAGCTTCATCTTTTTCCAAACTTTGAAATCCAAAGATAACTTAATAGCATCAGGTTTGGCTCGGCAATATGGCAATATGTCTCTATAACTGGCTTTGTTTCGCCTCACAAAAATGTATGTGCCTCTGCATGTGGCGGGGGTGCTGCCTGTATGTCGTGTGTATTGACTGATGGCTGGTCGGAGGACCTTTGGCAAGTAATAATTCCACTGTTCCTATTCTTGCACTGGGTCCATACGGCAAATAAACCTGAAAAATAATCCTGAAGCCTGACACCTCGTTCTCATTATTTTCAAATATTAACCTACGTTACCATATCGCAATCTCTCTCTCACATGCCCTGACTCATGCTCTTCAGGTGCATTTCCAATTATTCAGAACATGATTCAGTGTAACGTTGCGTTTGTCTTGTGCAAATGTTCTAAATTAGATTAAGCATGCTGTATGAGGATGCAGTGTGACCACAAGTAATGTGTGTTCTACTGTGAATGTAATAAGCTGATGATATAAGCTGTTGATAAGTAGTGAGCCAGAGGCCGTAACAAGTGTGAAGAACTTTTAATAAGGCATCTCCAGTAATCACATTCATAATCTAATTCATTATAAAAAAAGGGGTCAAAATATTATAGCAATGCTTGAAGTCTGAGTGGAAGTCAATGTTAAAAGCTTTTATTCCAAGTCATTTTGGGCTATATCCAAATATATATGCTTCAACATTACGTTTTGTAATGAGGTCACAGGTAAAGTTTCTTTCTTATGACATAGTGGAACGGTGCACCACCACTCTTGACTCTAAACGTTCCTGCAGTTCTTGGCAGTGATACAGGGGTTTTAATTTGCCTTTCTTACCAGCATATGAGCAGTTCTCTCTAATAATTATCTCAGGTCTTCCTGTTCACATTATGACCTACACAGCTTCCCTGAACTGCCTTTTTTAAAATAAAAATAAAATAACAGTCTGTACTGTGGAAACCGCAAGCTGAAAACTTGTCTATCATCTTATAGCTTTCCCCTGCCTTGTGGGTATTGACTTTTCAGTTGCTTGGAGGAGGCTTTTTAGTATTAGCACAAGGAGGAGTCAGAAAAGTTATGAAGCTTTGAGATTTCATTCAGGAGACACTGTACTAATTAACTAATTACAATGGGTGACATGCCTCAGGCCTGATTTTCTAATTTGAGTATTTGCAATGCTAAACCTTTGCACAGAAGATTGATCATCTAGAGAAGCTATACACTGTAAATCTTTTCAAACAGTCATCTGTGATTAGTAGTATAAATATACATCATTCCTTGCAGGATTCATTTCTGAAAAGGTCTGGGAAAAGAGTTTGGACATATTGTACGATTCAGTGTTAGATAAGTTCTTCTCTCTCCAACGTCTTAAAAGGCTTCAAATTGCATAACAGACCTGGTGACTAACCAAATATACACATTCAGAAATACACTCTTGCTCTGAGAAAATGGAAGCTTGAACACTTGTCTAATGGTTATATTGAAAAGGTTGGTAGGAGGGGGAAGTCATCACGGGTGCCTAGGGATTAGGCCTACAAGCTTTTGAAGTTGGCTTTGAGCTACTAAATGTTAAAGATTATGGTAGATACAGTAACATAAGTCTAGATGGTTCCTGCTGGTTCTCTGCCTTCCTTTTCAAGCATGCAAAAAGGAGGCTGTTGGAGGGAATGTAGCGGGGTATAGCAGGTGCATGACAGAGAGAGTTACGGCATCTGTCCACAGAGTGATAGCATTTGACCATGTCAAAGTCATTAAAGCCAAGCGCAGTCTGTCCAGGTTTCTTCTGCGAAGAAATCCAGTTAGGTTCTGCTGCTGTAGTGATAAACAGCGGGTTTTAATTAGGGAACATTTTGTTCAAATGAAATATCATATCTGGCTCGGTTTAGCCTGGCTTCCAACCTCTGCAATATCTGCAGATTACTAATGACCACCTACACTGGCCACCTGGTTGCCTGTGCTGCACACATCACATATAGGAGTGTGAGCTTTCTCACTGTGTGACAGCAGACGTCAGTGGCAGGAATAAACATTTTTAACCTCTCGTGGGTTCACAGAATGGTGGTGTTCTGAAGTCTTTAATGAAGTGGTTAAAAATAATCACTAAAATCCAGGCTTGTATTCACACATCACCCTATACGTTTATTGCACCACTGAAGTACTACTACAGCAGATGTAGGAAAGGGCGCCCTCGTGCGGTTGACTTTATAACCGTGCCATAACGCCACACTGAATCCCTCTGTCTTCCAAGTCCATGTAGCTAGGTCTAGACCTGGGCCCAGTTCTCAGAGTAGGAATGCTGACATGTGGTCAGTTAATGCCTCATGGGCTTACTCTGGGAAGTGTGAGACTTGGACAGCATTCATAAAGCTTCTTAGACCAGTAAGGTCACTGTAAACAGGAGAGGGATCTGATTCAGGATCAGCACTCCCACTCTGAGAAACTGCGTAAATACAGATACTGGGCGAAAATGAGTCTCAATGGAAGCTTAGCCTTCGCCTATCTGAGAGGTTGCAGAAAAAAACAGCATTATGAAGTCTGTATAGTGTCGAAATAAAGACCTTTTTCACATAATCATAGCTTGTTTTATAGGACTGTGTTGAACACAGACATGTACAACTGCTAGATCGTTGAGTAATTCCAGTAAAGCCTTACAGTTACGCGACTCCACTCCGTGAAGCCTCATAATCCACGTCCGGGCTTTTCGTGAAGCCGCTGCATCTCTATCTCCCCCTCTGCTGGACTTCTGGCGCTCACTTCTCCAGCCTTCTCGCGGAGGGAGGTGCTCTGTGATTGGCTGAGCGGGCAATGGGAGTCCAGAAGCTGGCATTTCAACTCTATGTTCAAAGCCGCCGTGTCGGTGTTTACAGCCTGACTTTCCGCGGTCCGCAGAAGACAGGACGCGTTCAGAGGAGGATGGCGAGGCACAGATAACAGGCAGAGACTGTCAAGCTGAGGCGGTTTATGCGGTTTTTTTTGGAGGGCAGGGTTGTTCTTATTTCCTCTCCGAAACGAGGTGTACGCTGTAAACTCCGCTTGGACACGTAAACATGCTCTTGGGTTTTTAATGAGACCGTGAAGTTCTGAGGCTGAGCCGAGCTGCTCATGAAGTTCATTAAGCTGACTGACTGAACTGATATCTCTCCGCGGAACTTCAGTCGGGTGGTTCTGCTCTGCCTGTTGGTGGAAAGTTGGATGAGACTGACTGGGTTTGGAGCGGCGGAACGCTACTCTGTTTGCCCTCCGTTTACTCCGTTTTCTGAGGAGAATATCACGACCTCAGCACCGAGGGGGTGGAAGGGCGACTTCAGCGACGACTTCGTCCAGCGCTCCTGGGACGTTTTGGAAGCAGCGTGACCGAGAAAGATGCTCTCTGTGCGGATACACCGCGAACAGCCTCCCGCTCCTCTGCTTGCTCTGGTTCTCTTTTGTGGAACCTTCGTGTACGGCGCAGGTAATTTACTCTGGGTGTATATATATACACACACACACACACACACACACTCACACACACACACTTAAGTGCCTACCTCATAGCAAAAACGTTTCTTTTATCCAGAATTGACTTTCTGGCACATTCTTAGCCAGAGTTGTCACTTCACTCAAATGGGGCCAAGTAAATACACGCCCAGACAACACATTAAGTGATAAGGGACTGCTTAGGCAAGATTCATGCCCGGTTCAACGTGTAGATTAGATGAGGATGGCCTGCTGCCTTGGACATGGACCGATCTTGTTAGTGAGGCGCAGCTATGCAGTGGATGATAAGTCACTGATAAGAGTTTGAATGGGCTCCTTATGGATGAAGACGGCACGAGCCTGCGTGCTTTATTATCCTGGTGCCCGTCGCGTGGGCCTATTTGCTCTGTTCTGTTGGAGTTTCCTGCCTGAGGATGCTGTTCGTTCAGTGGGAAGGGAGGAGAATTCGGGATTCGTCTGGGTTGTGGTGGTCCAGGCTGGGGGCAGGAACGGCTTGTGTCTGTCCAGCTTTCTTACAGTGTAGAGTGTAGGCCCTGGTCTTGAGGACCCCCAGCCCTGCGCACATTACTGTTTACCATGCTTCCAGCACCCCAGATCCAGCGAATCTGCTAATTAAGGAGCACTACCTGAGTTGAAGGTACTGTGTTACAGAGTAGGAAACCACTTGGGTCCTGGAGGACCCCTGCCCTGCACATTTTAGGCCGGAGTCCAACATCCCTCTGTTGTAGCACACTAATAAAACTGCTGTGGGCTGAATCAAGTGTGTTTCAGCAGAAGAACCGCCATACTGTCCAGTATGCTGTGGCTCTAGAGCAGGTTTTCATGTTAGCAATGCAGGAGGGAGATGATTATGACTGAATCAGGGCTGGTCCAGCGTGTTTGGGGTGAAACCCTGGAGCCACTTTGCTGATAAGATTGCAGCCCCTGTTCTAGAGGAACATCTGTTAATAAGGGAGTGTATATTATTTTACACGCTGATATTATGCAGGTCTATCTATTTATAATGCATTCTGTTGAAGGGGTAAATATTGGTGTGTGTGTGTGTGTGTGCGTGCGTGCGTGGCCGATGCGCGCGCTCGTTTCGCGCTATGGTAAAGTGTGAAACTCCGCGTGTCCTGTGCGCGCTTTATGCAGCGCTGCTCAGGGCAATGGAGCTCGCTGCCTCAGTGCCTCCAGACGAGCAGGAAAGTCATGCATTATGAAAAGGAAACAAGCCGAGAAGCTCTCCCGTGGCAGACGAGAGGGTTTGTTTGCGATGGAGTCTTGTTTTTGTGTTCACTTCGGTGAGGGTACTCAGTCATTTACCTGCTCCGCTCAGATATGGCTGACGAGCAAACGAAAGCCTTCCCCCTGAAGTTCCCTGAAGTTTGCAACACTTAGTGGTATTTCAGCAAGCAGCTTCAGCAGTGAAGTAGACATGCTGGAATGCTGGGCATACTGTCTTGTGTTAGAGGAATAAATCTAACTTCATCTGGATTTCTGCACTCCTTCTGCAAAATACCTGCATTTACCTGCATTTACCTGCATGGCTTCACTGTGAACTGCTGCAGTCCTGAAAGTGTTACTGAGTTGACATATAGATATATTTATTAGTTGGCTTGTTAAAATGAAATGGACAGCAGTTTTGTAACAAAACTCACAGCCAGTCTCTGCTTGTGGTAGGTTGTGCTAGCAGGTGTTTTAACTTACTATTGTAGTAAAAGGACTGGAGGTAGGGGTGGGCGATATGGCAAAAAAAACAAAACAAAAAAAAAAAACACGAAACTTAAATATATTTTTACGAAGCACACAATGCAACGCAATGTTTATTTATTTTCTGATATTTGAAGGTGGCAGCGGACTGGCACACTGTCCAGGGTCAATTCCTGCCTTACTCCCAGTGATTCCATGTGGGCTTTGAAGCCACCATGACCCTGACCAGAAATGGATAAGAAAAAGAAAAAGATCTGATTGAAACAAACAAAAAAATCAGTTGTAATGCATTGTGAAACAAATCAACATCATGACACTACCCTTCCCTGATACAGACGAGGCCTGACTTTCTTTCCTCACTAAAAGTTTCTTACTTTCTTTCTCGCCTAACCTTAAAAGTAAGGAACAGCAATGTAGCATTAAGGAGAGCTTCATCACTCTTTGTGTAATCTGATTGGAACAGGACAGAGCATTCCGAGGGTTTAGTGGATTGTTGTTTTTTTTTTCTCTGAAAAGAAAGAAATAAACGAAGGACAAAGACAAAACAGATCATCTGGGATGAACAGAGTCATGCGTCTATATTGGTGTCCTAAGAGCTCCTTCGACCTCATTGAACCTTGCTTTTAGTTGCTATACATCGCCTTTTTACTGCGTCCTTTCTGTGTCTCATTTACTCATGACATGATGTTTAACTGGAGCAATCTTGCACCTCCCCGTCCCTGTCTGTTGTCCCAGGACAGGCAACCCAGAAAAGCTGCTTATGTGTAATAAAAGAAGCACCGTATTGAATTGAAATTCTCTGAACTGCGGTGTATGAACCTTAATGGTTGGTGATGGGTTGTCGGGGACAGGCTGGGTCAGGGCACTGCTGATGGCTCTTCAGACACGAGATAGAGAGTTTTTTAACGAGACGGAGACGGCGACACATACTTCAGCCAGTCCATAAAGCATTGTAGTCCAGACATATAACATTCATCTTCTCTCTCATCCTGTCCATTCCTTTATTATTATTCTTCTCTGTTCCAGTGTGTGTGTGTGTGTGTGTGTGTGTGTGTGTGTGTGTGTGTGTGTGGATGTGTGTGGATGTGCTGAGCTCAGATTTCCTCTATGAGGCTACTCTCTCTGTGTTGACATACACATTAATTACCCAGACTGCCAGGAACCCACGTCTGGCTCCTGTGCCCCATCAGCTTCCTCACTCATAGATCTCTCTGTGTGTGTGTGTGTGTGTGTGTGTGTTTGTATATTGTCATGATAAAGATGTCTTTACCTAGTGAATAATAAGAGAAACAGGACTAACTTACAATGTGAGAGCCAATCAGTCAGTCTTTCTTTTAGGTTTAAATAGAGTCAAATGTATGATTTCTAAATAAAAACGTACATACACTCACTTAGATTAATAAATCAGCCGTGCTGAAATTTACTGAAAAACTAACTTCCTGTTAGTGATCACGATTGAATACAGCTGGTAGCTTCACTGTGTGCACATAAAAAGGGTTTGTATGCCAGCACTCATTGGATTGACCAACATAGTACAATGGGTAATTCCAAAGATCTCAGTGCAGATCTGGGAAGGATGATCATAGATTTACACAAGTCGGGAATGGAGTCATTTCTAAACAACTGCAGAGTCCAGGATAATCAGTTCAAACAATTCTATCTATGTACAAGTTCTAAGAAGGTGTAGCCACTTTGTAAAGGTCAGCCAAGACCCAAACTGTCACCCTCAGCTGAGAAGACATAGGTTTGTATGGCCAGGAACAACACAAGCAAGGTTGCCATAGTGTGGAAGCTGCTGGAACAGGGGTCAGTGTCACTGTTTACAGTCAAGCGAATTTGACATGGCTATGGACTTAGAGGCTTCCGTCCAAGAAAGACTCTCCTGCTCCGTAATCAACACTCTCAAGCTCGACTAATGTTTGCAGCTGAGCACATGTACAAAGCAAAAGCCATCTAGAGGAAATATTTTGAGGTGAGGCAGAGGAGACAAAGATGAAGTTGTTTGGTCACAATAACTGGAGATGTGTTTGGAAAAGTAAAGGTGAGGCATTCAACATGGTGGTGGTAGCATCATGCCCTGGGGCTTAAACTGTCAGCTAAGGGCATTTAACCAAATATAAGGTGCGCTGTATGTATATTTGTGACCCTGTATGTATAATTTTGACCTTGATTTCATTAGGAGACATTAGGACAAGGGTGATGTTAATTAAGGCAGCACCAAACAACAGCGCACTTCAGCATGTTTATGACACATGTCGTCTAGACATGTCATCATTTTTTAACACATCAAATTGGTAAAACACATCAAATTATTGTATTGTGAATTGTACTGTGGGAAGCTAGTGTCATGAATTGAATTGGGTTATGGGCTTAGTGTACAGTTACACCCCTAGATTTCTATAGAGGGTACTAAGTGAAGGCCAGTGATTTGGCTATAGTTGAGTGCGGTTGGAGCTGAGAAGGAGGGTGTGTTCTCTAGTGCTAAAGGTCAGAACATATGAAAGGAGGCGGGGTGTACCGTTGTGTCCCCCTCAATATCATCTTTACAAAAGGGACCATGTCCGACCCTCCCCAGGGCCATGTCAGTTCTCTTGTGGTGTTTTAGGTCATGGAGGTGCCTCTGGTTAACTCTGGGAAAAGACTGACTTTTTCTTCTCACAGAACCAGACAAAGTGCTGAGATTTACCCAGCACTTTTGCGCTGTGTATGTGTCCTGAAAGGAATGAGAACAGCCCATTATGAAGTGCAGTACAGTTTGTAGACATGGAGATGGGTGGCCTTTGAGAAACAGGCCTATAGATGAAAGAAAATGAGGGCTTAGAAAGTAAATAGAACTGGTCAAATAAAATGTTGGAGGCAAGAGAGGCCAGAAGGGGCTGAACAGAAAAATCTTTCAAAGAAAGTGAGGAAGAGAGAGAGAGAGAGAGAGAGAGAGAGAGAGAGAGAGAATGCATATGTTGGTGAGCGTACTGTTAGAGAGAGCGACTTGCAGCGCTGGTCCGTGCATTAGTTTAATGGTCGCTTTGGGAGGGAGAAATGGAGGGGGGGGGGTATTGTAGATCACTGGTGTTCCACTCACTCCCCAATCCTGTATTATTCATCACTGCAAAGTGGCCCTTGTTAATATTTTAAACCTGTTTATGATTCCTCTGTACCTTTACATGGGGATGTGTGTGTGTTTTGCCCTGTGTAGAAAATCTGTAGTACACGCTGTCTTTTAGTGAATCTGTATGCATAACCAAGGAGAGGAGCCTAAAATTATACTTACTTGCTCTTTCTGGGCACCCGTGGCCAGCAGTCAATAAGATAAGGACATGTAAATTGTAGAGATGCACCAACATAGATTTTTTGGGTCGATAGCAATAACCAATAATTAACATCTTGTTGAGGCCAATACCAATATCCGATAATTTTCTTTTGCATTTTAAAACAAGTCTTGCTGTAATCCGTAATGAAGTGTGGTGAGAGTAAGAGCGCAAGGTTCAAACTCTAAAAACATTTTTACATAGCCATGATGTGGCAAAATTATACAAGACAATTATTGAAAACATGTTTATTATTTGATTTATTTAGCAGATACTCACAGATGGGTGTCACATTGGAGCAGCATGTAGTGTGTGTGCTTGTGCAGTTCCAGGGGCCTGATGTTGTGGGTTCAATTCTCACTCATATCATGGTTTGTGAGGAGTGGTCAATTATCCCTGTGTTCATGTGGGTTTCCTCCAGATGTACCTCCCAAAACACACAGTGCAAATGAATTGGCTAGGCTAAATTGCCTCTATGTGTGTGTAAATGAGAGTAGATGTAGTATCTTGTGATGGACTGACATCCTAAATTCCTGCCCTGTGCCCAATGATCCCTGGTAGGCTCCAGCCCCAATGTAACCGTGACCAGGAAGAAATAGCTCAGAAGATGGTTAGATGGACAGCAGGTACTTCATATATAGCCGTATAATTCCTGCCTGGACAAAGAAGCAAAGCTCTCTGTGTGGGGCTGTGATGTTATCCACTATGCTGTCCATTTTAGTGAGCTGCAAAGAATGGCAGTGTCCAAAACTAGTGTGTCATACTAGTGTAATATGCAGCAATGTGTTTATTGGTTACAGTAATTAGCGACTGTAATAACAGTATCAGGCTGATAATAATAATAATAATAATAATAATAATAATTCGATTTTCCCATTTAGTAGCAAATGCTGCACACTTACACTGTTGAATGTGTACAAGTGCAACAGTGCATCACAAAATTGTGTTTTTGCAATCAGATTAATTCAGTTTTACCTTCCAGAGATTGGACAGAAAGGAAGAGCATAGAGTGGAGGGGAAATGAATCTTGGAAAGACGTTGAGATGGTTGGAGCTGAGGGATTGGTTTTTAGATATCCTTTATTAAAAAACAGTGAGGGAGAGGAACAAGGAGAGGAAAGTCAGGAGCAGTGGCATTCAAGCATCATTAAGTCCCTGGCATAGTCTGGGAAAAGGAGACAAGGGGAAGAGTGCGCAAGGGAGAGAACAAGACAGAAAAAGATTGAGGGACGGCAATGGAGAGGCCAGTCTGATGAGCAGATCGTTGGGAGGAGATGTTTTTATTAAGGCTCTTATCGATGCCTAGTGCTCTGCGTATTAATGGTGGACATGTTTAATGCTTTGCCAATACTGCACATGTTGTGCACTACCATAAATCTGCGGCAAACAGCAGAGAGGAAGTTTGGGGGGTGGGGGGTGGTAAAGAGAAGGAGACAGATAGGCAGAGTAGAAGAGAGGGGGGGTATGAAAAGCAGTTATGGAAAGCAACTTAGAAAAGCGAAGCTAAATAAACAAAAACAATAATCGATATCCTAATCAAAATGCTCATAAAATCATTTAAAGAGAAACTGATGCTAAAGGAAATAGGCTGTTGGGTCTGATCTGTAATACTTTATTTATGCTGTTATGAATAGTCAAAGCATATTTGTGCAACTGTAGTGCTCGAAGCAAACACAAAAGCAACAAATGATTTTTACTATTGCTAAGTGGTCAATTGTCTATACCAATATACTTATGTAGATATGCTGTCTCTGTTATTAGAAAGCAATACGTTTAGTCTGTGTCAGTTTAAGATGGTCTAAGATGTTCTTTGACAGTAATGATGCGGTTGGGGTAAACATGTTTGAATGTGGTTTGAAAGACCTATTAAGAAGCATGAAGATTTTCCTTCTATGGCGGCCTTGTAAAAAAATGGCACCACAACATCATGACAGCATTTAAAAATGATAATAAAACACTACATAATTGCAATTATGTTTTGCAATTATTGCTGAGTTTTACCGGTTGGTGTTGCTGTTTTACCTTGCTGTCGCTGGACTAGCTGTTAGCCGAACACCTGCTTTCCCGGATTTGGCTTTTCGAAACTTTACAGTGAAAAATTATCAGGGAGCTGTTGGAGCGAAGAGATGGTAAAGAGATGGTAAAAGGTAAAAGCCAATTGGCCAGCGTTAGCTTTTAGCCTAGCACAGATTCCTGTTTGCTTCCCTGGCTTTCGCTTTAATATTGGCACAGGAATATGTGTGGCCATGAGGCATGGTATGTGTAGCAACCAGTTCTCCGATACCTTCAGTGCTACCAGTTTCAACACCACTATATTCTCCCGAAGTGGCCATTGTACTTTACAGTATCACAGCTTTAGTTGTGGAAAGGCTTTGTTAGTGGGATGTGTGTATGTACATTTTTAGGGACGTTAATATAAGAAGCCAAGTCTGTAATGTAACCGTTTTTAACATTGGCCCATTTAATATCTGTTTTATAGATATGCTGGGTTTTCTTTTAAAGGATGGCACAACAGTGATTGAGGATTGTGGTGTATCATTTGTGTGTACTGAACTTTGAAAATACTGCTTGACATTCCAGGGCACCTTTAATAGATAATCAGTATTAAATCCATAATATCTTTCTATTTCAGGAAACAGCAGTGACAATTTTTCAGTACTGTAAAAAATGAAAACTAGGGTTTTATCTGTGTAATCTATAACCTGTCAGGTTTGTAAGACACTTTAGAATAGAGTACCAGTGCCCAGGAAGCACAAGTTCCTTCACATTATTAATGCAGACTTAGAAATCATCATTTTACCATAAAATATTAAGAAAAACCTGGGGCCAAAAATAGAAGGTATACTGAAATGCGTCAACTTTAAGTAAAATGTTTCAAAGAATGCCAGAACCTTCTGAGGGGCATGAGAATGATCTACGAGAAGAGCTGAGGATCAGAAGAGTGATGAGGACTGAGGGAGTTGAAGGGGTGGGTGGAGGGACGGCTGATGAGAGAAGAAAAGAAGGAGATTTTAATGAAGTCAGGGCGAGTCAGCGGACGGATGAATGAGAAAAGAAGAGAGGGAGACTCTTCACCCCGGCTGGGTTTTACGGCAGATGGAGGGTGGGCCGGGGGTGGGGGGTCGGATGGGTGGAGAGTGACAGTGTCCACAAAAGAATGACTCGGCGGGGTGGCTTTGTGTCCGGCCTGAATGGAGGACTGAAAGAGGGCTCTTTTCTGCCACTGTGTGTATGTGTGTGTGGGATGTGTGGGGTGAGGGGCAGGCCAGCCTGCCTCACTCTCAACTTCTGAGAACAAGTGTGTATGTGTGTGTTTATTCTGGTCTCTGTTCTTTCTTTTCATGGTCACACTTCTCACGCAGCCGTCCACAAACAATGGCGCCCAGAGCTGACGTGAAAGTTAGTATTCTCGTTCCAAATGCCGCAGTTATGACTGAGACAAAGCTATCGAGCTTCTCTTGCAGGATTTTTGCGCCAGCCACAGCCATCTCAATAACTCCCCACGTAGAGAAGCAGTAGTTGTAGTACAGCAAGTTGGGCAATGGCGATTCATGCCAGCACGTAAATGTCTTTGGCTGGGCACTTTTCCACTTGTCTTTAGTACCTCAGTTGGGGGAATTTAGTGAAAGTGTCGCGCACCTGTCAACACACGCAGCTCACTGCATGTCCTAATTACAGTCATCTCAAACTCATTAACTCACGAGGATGAGCATGTTCTCCCCTCATTCTGTTGAGCCATGTGTCTGCAGCTTTTAATTGTTCTGATATGGTTGATAGGCTGATTTTGATTGAGAGGTGGGCCCAAACTGCTCGGTTGTACAGTTGATACAGGCATGCAGGAGTAATAACTCAATGGAGTGGCTTTGTTCATTATAGCCTGATCTAATGAGTTTTTTGGTGTGTGTTTTGTATTCCCCCATCACTGCTGTCATGTCATTTCTTTTATTTTCTGTTTCATTACACCCTTTAGAAATATCAGCTGTCCCTTACATTGTGCGAACATTTCATTAAGAATGGGCTGAGAGATTGCCCAGAATTACCACTAATAATAAAACCTTGTTACATTAACATACATTAAAGTTGAGAAAGTTTTGTTGCGACCCTGGCAGTCTTTTCATCTCAGGTTATGTTGCCATATTTCTTCTATTTTTCCTCAAAGAGGGTAAAGAAAACAGTATTCAGCCCTAAATACAGGTAATGCGTATGAACAACTATCAGTGTGGATATATTGACACGTCGAGAGATACAGAACTGGCATTTGAAGTGAAAGGAGCATGTGGAGTACTATTACAGGTTTTTACGCACATAGGACTCAAGTGACCCGTAAGAGGTCTCGTACTCATTTCACCAAGTCACATAGTGCAGTAACAGTGTGCTTCTCCCGGAGTGGCAGTGGCAGAGACGCCATTCTCCCTATTACATGTGTCTGTGTTCAATCAAAATGATTCTGAAGCTGCTATTTTAAGATACAATAGCCACATAATGTTGCCTTAAAGAGGGTATAAAGTTACTCTTTGCAGCCTCTCATCTCCCCAGGGGGTGTAGAAGTCTAGGGGGTGTTTCTGTAACTTGTAACAGTGTGATCTAAGCCCCCCCGTGGTTTCAGAGTGGGTTCGACCTCTTCTCGTCAGGCGTCCATGATAGCTGGTGCCAGGGCCACGTGAACACCTCTCCTGCCTGCCGGCCGCCTGCCTTTGTGCGTCCTGCGTTGAAAGAGAGACTTTTTGAGGCCATGCCGATTCGCCTCATCTTCTTAGCCAGGCTTTTTCTCTTCAAAGGGAAGTTCAGGCCGGTCCATGCGTGGAGATTAGGCTCCAGCCAATCTGGGCGTTGTTTATGCGTGTGAGCATGTGTGTGTGTGTATGTGTGTTTGCCTGACACACAGATGCTGGCTGAAGTATGTGTGTAAGAAATAGCAGTTTAAGTCTTTATTTTTGTGTCAGGGTAGTCTTTAAGAGGATAGAAACCAACGGTTCTTTTAGCCCTCATCTTTTGCCTTAATTTGGCCCTGTTTTTGTCATGTTTCTGTTTTTAGTCCCTTTGAGAAAATCTCAAATACCAATCCCTCTCTCTCTCTCTCTTTTTTTTTCTTTCCCTCATCCCTCCAATCTGTCTTTCATTCCGGTTTGCCTCATATGCAATCATCCCCTCTCTGTCTCTGTCCTTTTTTGCCCCAGCAGTGTGGCGGGGGGGTTTGGGGAACTGCTCTTTAGAAGGCAGCGTGGAGAATCCTATCTCTGTGAGTTTAACGCCTATTACTGCTCCCTTCTGCCCCTGGAGGGGCCGCATTGTCGGAGAGCATCTTTGGGGGATGTGAGAGGGAGGAGCAGGGATTTATTAGGGTTCCGTGCAGGGGTATCCGTGCCACTGTGGGGAGGAATGGGGGACTTCTTCATTCCCCAGAGGATACACACACACACATGCAAACACACATGCATGCTCACACTCAGAGCAGCTGGTTGGTCATTGTTGTGTGCGTGAGTAAAAGAGACCTCCGCTGAGACTTGTGTGTGTTGCCGGTCAGTGAAGCGTGATGGTGTGTGATGAAGTAGTGTTACAAAGAAATGTTCAGAAGACCTCACGCAGCGGCCCCCTGTTAAAAAGCCATTCTAGCCCAGCCCCTGGCCAGACAAGATTCCTTAACTTAGTTGATTACCAAAATGACGACACATGACTGTCTCATTAAAGACCTTCTAGATGTTGATGGGTGTTCTTTATCAAGGCAAAGTACATTGACATAAAGCATTAAAATGTCTCACTTGGTGTGAAGAGAGGGTTTAGGTTCACGGCTTACCAAGCTATCGTGTAAAGCACATGCTGAAACACTTGGAAGATTTCAGTGTTGGTGAGCGCAGACATCACAACAAATGAATAATATGAAACATGAGTTATAGAGTCATTCTCAAGGTAGTATTTATGTTGGGTGCTGCTAAGGTTTCTTTGAGTGATGCCATAGAACAGGACTGCACAACGGCAGTCCAGCAAAGTTTGGTAGTTGCACTACTAACAAACACAACCTTTTTGTCTGTTAATTAACTGATGAGTTTAATCAGGAGTGTTTAAGAAAGGCAACTTTCAACTTTTTTGCTGGGGGCCGACCCTCCAGGACCAAAAAAACATTTGTGAAGAACCTTTTGAAGGTGTGAAGAAGTTGATGTAGAGGGTTGGAACCAATTACTTTTTTTAAAAACCCATATCACTTAAAAAAAAAAAAAAACTCAAAGAGCCATTTGTAGCACCTTTACTTTCAGTGGGCAATCTAGGTGGACAATCTTTCTATTGGAACTTATGTCTTTCTATTGGAAATAAGTCTTTAATATGTCAACTTATTGCAACCAACCAAGAAATCAGCCTCATTCATTAAAACTCATGACCTCATGAACAAACCTTTGACAGTCAGCATTTAGCCTGGAAAAATTGTACATATGATGTTATCCTCACTTCTATCCACCTTATCCTAAAACTTACAAAGAGCAAACCAGGGCAGCATTAGCTGAGGCCCGGCCTTACAAACCTGGCCCTTCAGAGTATGTAAGCTCACAGGGATGGATATGACTTAGCCCCCTATTGCATTCTGACCGCTAGGTTGGTTGCGGAGCAGCGTGGTGTAATCCTTCTCGGATAATACACCCTGTGGTGTACAGAATCCTCCTTCCCCCTGCGTCTTGATTCCGGATTTTCCATTTCCAGCTTTGCCTTCGCAACTTGCAGGAGCATTAAGTCTCTACCCACCCTTAATCTGAAACTGACAGCCTCCTGCCTGCCTTGTGATAGAGCGAACGAGTGAGCAAGTGAGCGAGTTAGTGAGTGCAAAAAAAAAACACAAAAAAAAAAAACAGGATTTGAAGTAGAGGAGAACAAGAGGGTGGGGTGGGGTGGGTGGGGTGGAGGTGCTGACAACTGGTACGAACCTCATGGTGAGCTTGCACTCAAAATCTGTCAGATTTTCAGTCAGTTTGCGTTTTACACACCTTCCATGCTCCAGTTACACTCTCACGCTTCTGGACTGATGAGCGGAATGAGAAACAGCCAGTCTGTGTGTAGCGGAATTACTGGATTCTTGCCTGACAAAAAAGATTTAGTTAGCATCTGTAATGGAAATACTGGTTAATTACACAGTGAGTGGAGCTGCACAATTACATGTAGTTTTACTGTTATTGAAATTTGAGTTCCCTCAGTAGACACATTCTTAAGAGCTGCAGACACAGATTGCATTACGTTTGCAACGTGACGTGATTAGATTGTTGGGAATGTAGCGTTAGGAGCAGCGTCTAATATTAGTGCAGTGGTGTGATTCAGAGAGGGAGTTGGACCCCAGTCTTCAACATGAAGCAAGAATGACTACCTGCTGTACTAGAGAGCTCATTATAAACTACAGACTCACTCACACACACCTCTGTCCTTTATTACTAACCTGCAGTAAATGCTTTATGCATGATTACTACATTCACTTCAATTTTCACACCAAGTTAAGAAGATTATTATTTGTCACTGGTGTTTATGAAATTATTAAATGTGGGAAGCAGAAATGGCTGCAAAGAAACAGCATCGATGTAAGGATCCTGCATCATTGCTCTTCAGCCTACTTACTACTATACTGCATACTTATTGCCTAGTAATGAATAGGGCTTCATATTGTGTTTTTGGTGTCTTCTTTTTAATAACATGGGGAAAAAATTAATCATGGCCTGTCCATCCAATCAGAGGCGCAAAATCATTATGTCCTCATTATGGCCTTGTTGTGAAAGCCCTCAAAATGAATAATGCAATGAATTACATTTATCCATATATCCTCTTCTCCTTTAAACACACGATGTATTGATTGGAAGTTCAGAATCTGCACTCAGAATTTTTCTCCTTTTTCACCATTTCTCCTCTGTTACATTTGGAGGAAAGTGACAGGTCCCCAGCTCTGCCACATCAGCTAACAGATGCCTGTGCCAGCCAACATAGCTTGAAGAGTGATGCACCATTTATCCACCCAGAGAGAGCACAACCAATTGGACTTCGGGCGCTAATGGCCAAGCGTTATGGCTCGGGATTCGACCTCCCACCCTCTGGCCATAGTGGTAATACATTAGACCACTGAGCCGCTCGGAGCCCCAGAATCTGCACTTATGACAGAATTGCTTGTGTCAATGCAGCAGAAGCGGCAAAGTCAGGCCTAGAAAGTAAATATCCTTCCTAGGATTGGGGTAACCAGAGCTTTCCAGGCTGTTCAAACAAAGCACTGGAGTTTTTACTTATTGGATTTGAATATGACACCTTAGCAATGAACTATGAGTGAGAACTAATTATTCAATTACATCATGCAAATTTTAAGAGCTTCATGTAAGCATGCAGGTTTGAATGGGTACATGTGACTGTGTGTGTTTATGCTTATGGGGAAGTCCATCTAGATTTTTCACCTCAAGCTTCTTACCTGCTGACGGACAGATGGGCGACATGGCCGACCTCGCTCTCACCTCTTTGCTCACTCCGCTTGAGCTCGTCCACTCTGCTGTGATTAGCGGGTGTGCAGAGCTTTTAGCTGCAAACCCAGCCAGGATCCCAGTGCCACACTTAGCCCTGTCTAAAAGCAATCCGCACATTTGGCTATAGCCAGTGCACCTGCACTCTCATTCATCTGTAGTGAGCCATTCATGGCCTCGGCCTGCATATTGCATCAGTAAGTCAGGTTCAGCTAGCATGGCACGATAGGCGCCCTCGCGCAGCATGGTCAATGGTTATGGGGATTAAGGAAACAGATGGACGGCCATGCTGACTGGTGCAGGTTCATTAACTCTCTGTGCATTTTGTCTGAGCTGCTCCACCCCGTCCTGTCCTGTCTCGTTCCGTTCTGTATCGTCTTGTCTTGCCTCGCTCTGCTCTGCTCTGCTCCACGTCAAGCTCTGAGGCAGTATAGCTCGCAGTCCTGAAGAAGAGGAGCTAGAAGAATGACAGCAGGAGTGAAAGCCTTGAAGTTGTCTATTGATCCGATGGCCGAGACGTGGGCTGGATGCTTCTACTTGATTGATTGATCTTGAAGTGAGGCGGTGGGACTTTTTACTTCAGCTGAAAAAAAAAGACTCTTGATGTGATGCTGTCAGAGTGCATCTCCCCTTAGGGTTTTTGTGGCCATAGGTGCATGTGTTGTGTGACCATGTAAGAGAGCACTGAGGTCGATCTATATAGAGAGAGAAGGTTTGACAGCATAGTGGACTTGTTTATAAAGTGATCTGTCAAGACTAGAGGAGCTCACAGTGAGCAGAGCCTGTTAGGTTTGATCCAGTATGGGGTGCAAGGATGGGTCAGACAGCATCAAGCCAACAGAGCTGCAGAAAAATGACCCAGTCTTTCTCCTTCATTCACACACAGTGCATTCAGACATTCAGTCAGTACATCATCACACTTTTTCTTATGGTTCTAGTTCCGACACCTGGACTCCCCATCCACCTGAATCTTTATAGGTTTAAACGTGTAGAATTTTTTAATCTATTTTCACCTCCCATCCAGATAAACACTGCATCTTATGTCACTGAAAATTTAGTTTTTTGAAAATGCCCTCTATGGTGTTTTCTTTTTAAAAGTTTGAGCAACACAATGAGAAAACAAGCTTTGATTTTCATGCTGTATTTAGGTCTGGTTTGCCCATTATGCATTATGCCAGCCACCGGCGGGCCATAGTGGTAGTGCATTAGACTGCTAGCTGAGCCACTCTGAGCTCTGATTTCTTCTTCAGCTTAAAATCTGTATACTTTACTTTGTAGTATTGCCTGTAAGCATTACTTTATGTGTCAGGTAATTTTATGAAGACTTAAACTGTACCATGAAACAGTACTGAATGTGAATAAGTTACATCTGTCTGATACCTGATCCGTTTAATGAGGTACATGTCAGAGCCTATATGGATCAGTGCATACCTCTCCAAGAAAGGCGTCTGTTTCTGCAATAAAAGGTAGTTGATGAACATTGTAAATGTAGATATTTATTTGTCATGATGGACAGGTGAAGTTAGCTACAGTTCATTGCCCCTCCTGTCTCTCCTCTGTAATAAGCATCACTCTGTGCCTCAACATGTCTACCTCTGGCATTGTGGCTTCAACTCTTTTTACATCCCAGGTTGTCTTGGGTTATCTATACTGTTCAGATAAATCTCTCTACACTTCCATAACAGTAACTGCTCATAATGCTTTTTAATACAGCGTTGCATAATGAGACGGCATGAGGCTGCTTTGATTGATCCTGGCTACGAGTGCAGGCTTTAAGAGGACATGCAGACACACAGACATGGACTGGCAGCCAGTAGATGTTTTAGCAGATTGTGTCGATGGTCTGTGTGAGCGCGCTCCCTGCTGCCAATGGCGTTGTCTGTCTAACCAGGTGGGGGAACAGCCACAAACACGTGGAAGATGCTGAGGTTACTGCTGGAGTCACTGTACCATTTCATTTTAAGAGGCACTTTATTCTACAGTCTGTTTAAACCAAAGACAAATGTTATTATGATAAATTATGTCATGATGCACTGTTTTATTGACTGTTTCATGGGTATCAGTAGTGCTTGTAGAAGACAACTGCATAGATGTTTAAAAACTATGCAGAAAAGTCTGTAAGAAACACCTGCATATGTACGCATAGTTACTGCATTAACTGCACAGCACCAGGCAGGCGATTGAATGTCAGCAGATATTGCCATTATTTTATTTGCTAAATTCCTTTTATGCCAGTTGTTTTTTCTTTGAGTTCCTTCTTTAACAATGCATTTTTTAAAAATTCTATATTAAAAAGTAGCATTACTGTTTACATTGTTTGGTTTGAAAACCTCTCAAATAAAAACTTAATAAACCTCTTCCAGCATGTAGGGATATAACAGTATATGGTAAGATTGTCATAATGCAATGCTAATATGTGATACTGTGAATTTTGCGGATGTGACAGTGCATCATTAACAACTTACATTCTGTTAATTATTATCTCTAATAGAGTTGCATTATTTTAAGTTCGCAAACAACAAGCTCCAATCAACACTCTTCTCCAGCACATTCATGTCATACACCACACTCTTCTCCCAGCTTGAGTCCTATTAGCAGATTATGCAACAGCTTAGATACAATCACCATTTCTCTTTTTTACAACATTGTTCAAAATATTGTATGAATATCGAATGTCTTGAAGCTGTTGAAATGAAACCTGAATTAATACAAGTTGTGAATTTGAACCTTGAGAACCCTAAGAGTATCATTACTTTTCTGGATAGTTTATTTCCAAAACACAGTTCCTGATATTGACGCTGTCACGCAAAAAAAATATATTAGGAGTGGGAGATATGATATTGCGATATTTAAAGGCATCAGTAGCAGCTGATTCTTAAAATATGCTGCTCAGTTACCATCCCATTCTTAGTACACTAATTTATATTCAAAATTACACAGGACTAATTGCAATTTCTGTAATGAAATGTACAGTTGGTCAGTGTTTTTTAAGCACTGATGATTTCTACGATATGCTCGGAAATATCACAATAACAAAATTAATCGTGATTCGATAAAATATCATCGTATTGCTGAGCCCTACCTTGTATGTCCATTTTTCAGTGTGTGAATCATGGTGATGCCTAGTCCTCAGTCATGTACAGCTGGGGCGTGAGCGTCTCAGGCTGTGAGAGGCAGCTCGTGATTGTGCTGGTGTGTAGAGGCTCTGGTGATTTAAGTGCTGGCCACTTTTGTTGTTGATTTAGACCGCTGAGTGTGACTGACAGGAGTGTTTGGATGTCATTATACGTGTATGTGACAGTGTCCACCCACACTCTGTTTAAGTGTTTGTGTTTGTGTGGAGATGTGCGGAGATGTGTGACTGACAGTTATACAGTGATGCGGAGTGCGTAAATCTGGGCCCATAAGCGCGGCAGCTGCGCGGCTGCATTGGCGCAACAATTTACACATCTGTCCTGGAGACACGGGCACTGGGGGAATAATGAAGCCCCAGTCGGCTGGAGCCACTGTGACTGCCACAGAGGAGAGACAGAGGGAGGGGAGGAGAGAAAAACGGAGGTATGAGACACACAGTAAACAGGATATACAGAAGTACTGAGCCTCACCCCTCCCTATGTCTCTCTGTATGTCTGTCTCTCTCTCTCTCTCTCTCATTCTCTTTCCTCCTCCTTCAACGAGAGGGGGCAATTACATGGTTGTGCCTTGCATGTCTTTCATCTGGCGTGGGGAGCAATGGTGAAATGAAGGTCCTCTCGCGTATAATTACATGGAGACATCCTGGATGAGGGCGTCTGTCGCAGCGCACAACAGAAAACAGCCCTAAATACCTTTGATATACGAAGAGATAAAAAGACCAGTCTGACTCGTTTGATCCGCCTGGGAACTGGTGTCTTCTGTCTCTGAGCTTCGGAAGAGTTGCTGAGCATGATCTCATACTTATTTCACCTGCGCTGATGGGACAGTAATTGGAGCGGTCACATCAAACCCTTACTGAGCGTTCTTCTTGTTCTGCTCTCAAAGGAGATCTTAGTCAGCGCTCCTGTGCACTATGTTTGAAATGTTTTGAAGTTTGTAACTGAATTATAATTGCGCAAAGTCTTATTTAGCTTTATTTTTTTTATCCAAAGAAAGCAACATGACACTGCATGATTGTGAGTCTCAGGCAAGCTGAACTTTGCCACTTGGTCGTTGAGATGGGTGTGTGTGGGCGGGGCTCCAAATGACGAGGGAGGGGATGAACACAAAGAGGTCAAAGATCATTTTGGTCTCTACCCAGCCTAGCATGGATATGCCATTTTGACACAGTATATGTAATTACTGTGTAAATCATATCAATTATCATATTAGTTACCTTCTCTCATAGAGTAGCACTCAAGAGATGAAGCATGGCCTACACTCAAATCAGCATGAATAGAGGCCAGTTAGTTGATAGGGCTCTAGTCAAGCCCTGTGTTATTATACTGTGTGTTATTACACACGACCACTGGTCTTCTCCGCTCCTTTGCCCTCTCCCCTCCAAGCATACACTCTCTCAACCTCTAACCTCCCTAAAGAAACTGTTAGCGGAGAGGAGTGTTAGATAGAAGCACAGATAAGAGCATAAGAAGAAAGCTGGAGACGAGAGAGTGAATCGTTTGCGTTTGTTACTTTTCACAGGGAGCTGAAAAAAGAGCAGATCAAGTGTCTTTTTCTCCTCTGTTATGCTTGTGTGATCCGTCACTCACATGATTTGCTCTCTCTTCTACCCTTGGAGCTGCCTTGTAGGAGTGGGCGGGATGGCAAGATATCACAGTACTTGAAGATGTGTTTGTGACACATGATATGTATCATAAAACAAGTTTTTCTCTCAGTTCTGAAATAGGGATGGTGATGTGGCAAAAATATAATATGATACGCAATATTTTTCTGATATTATAATCAGATAAAGCTTTAAAAAGAGGCCCTAGACTGGAAAACTGTATTTACCTTGGCATGGTTGAATAATGAGAGTTTGTAATAGCTTGTCCAATGGGCCAGAGTGTACCTGCAAAACAATAGTGTACATTGGAACCTTAAAAAAAAGCATACAGTGTACACTGCCCCCATAATAGGGCAAACCCTTAGACAGTTACAGGTCTTGGCACCCTGTTCTAAACCTCTTTTAGTGCCACCTGCAGCTGTTCTGCATTGTCATTTATTGTAATAGAGATATCATATCTTGATATCACCCACCCATACTGCCTTATATTCGCTGGCTGCAGGGAAAAGGAGCTAGAGGCCTGTAGGGCTGGCTTTATTCCGTGTCAGGCTGGGTGAGAGTGGGGTTAGCCTGCTGGACTCATCCCCTGCCACTGGAGGATTTTCAGCCCTGGATTTCAGATTAGCTTTAGGCCCGGATGGAGGGGTGGATGGTCACAGGGGGCAGAGGGAGGACTAGAAAAGAGCTGGGGACGGGGTGGGGGGGTGTGGATGGTGCCTCACAGATTAGAGTGTTTTTGATGAAGTGCTGCCCACCTTAAAACCCTTTCACCTCACGCACACACAAACATGAATACACCCCCCATCACCACCACCACCACACACACACACCAGTTGTCCCCATCCCAACCTTTTTTTTCTGTTTATTCACAGGATTACGGTACCCTAATCTCTTTTAACCATAATTCAGATTAGATTTTGTATTATTTTATTGCTGGGCCTGTACCCAGCTCCCAGCTCTCCTGAGGGATTGCCTGCCTGACTGACTGACTGACTGGGCAGTCCAGCAAATTGATTAAAACTCTTGACCGCTGTTGCGGATTCCAAGGACGCAGCCAGTGAAAAGATAAATAAACACAATATGATGGTAATGAGGAAAAAAAGCTCCGCTAGCAACACGTGTCTTGCTATGCGGCATGCTACTATGACTACCTATGACAGGTCAAAAGTTATAGCGTTGTTTGGTTGTATGTGCTTACGAGCTTGGGGGTTGGTGAGGGGGGGGGAGGGCGG
The DNA here is from genome assembly GCF_030463535.1 of Salminus brasiliensis. Lineage (NCBI taxonomy): Eukaryota > Metazoa > Chordata > Actinopteri > Characiformes > Bryconidae > Salminus > Salminus brasiliensis. The sequence goes on along the minus strand of NC_132881.1, from coordinate 32,765,825 downwards.
GAGGCAGATAGAGATGTAGAGACGACTCTTGAATAGATTAGTGAGAGATGAGGTCATTTGTCGTACATATTTCTCCTTTCTCTGATGACTGATGTCTGTGCATGTGTCTGATGTGACCTAAGCTGCTGGTTGTGCCTGTGCGAATATGTGCGCGCTTAGGCTACAATATTTAGTTGCGTATTGGAATTATTACATATGCACTGTATTCTTAGGATTCCATGAAGTGTATTTGTCTGTTAAAGTGGAATTGCACTTGGCTTAGATGCTTATGTAACCCTGCTCTTATGTCCTGTAAAATTAAGGGTGCTGTGTTTATCTAGCCTTGTGCAATGGGTTTTACAATATGCAAAAATGCCCCTTTTTACCCCTCTCCTTAGGGGGAAAAACAAACGTTCAATTGTGTCTTTCTGCTCTCTCTCTCTCTCTCTCTCTCTCTCTCTCTCTCTCTCTCTCTCTCTCTCTCTCTCTCTCTCTCTCTCTCTCTCTCTCTCTCTCTCTCTCTCTCTCTCTCTCTCTCTCTCTCTCTCTCTCGTGTTCATAAACACCTTCCCCAGAAAGTAGGGTTTTGCACTTAGCATCCTCTGGATGTGCTGCTGGCGCCTGTTTGTTTTTCCCTCATTTGAGATGAATTATGAAGGGCGAGGAGCGAGCGCAGAGCCGGAGTGAGGGAGCGTGGAGGTGCTCAGCCCCAGGCACAGAAGCGCACGGCCCAGTCGGGAGAAAGAGGGGTATTTTTGTCTTCTCCCTCTTTCTCCTTAATAATACATCTATCCTCCGCGGACTACATTGTACACACTGAAGCTAAACAAATGAAAGCAGGGGCCTAACTGGATATTAGAGGCGCTTTATTTGCTCATATGAAGAGGATCGAGGGGCCTGGTGTGTGTTTGCACTGGTTGCTCCTGCGCCAGGCCCGCGCCGCGGCTGGGGTGTACATTTCATTAGTCTTCCCTCCTCCAGGGAGCGCTTGAGAGGATGTGGTAGGCCCTGCTGAAGAGAGCAGTATTAGATTATGAGGTGAGAGATTTGAGAGCACTAGCAGGTAATTGGTCACCACTCCATTTAATATCGGCACCTCCGGCACGTGACCTGGGGGAGAAAACGGCCCACGCGTTATCTAATTCACCTGCTACTTCCATACACCCCCCCACCCCCTTCTCTTTATCTGTCTTTCTCTCTCTCTTACTCTCCATCTCTTTCTTTTTCTCTCAATCCTATCCTGCTTAGTTCTGCCGTCTGTGGTTCAGCCAGAGAAGGAGAGCTTTGCTTTGGTTGGTTTACAGTAGAGACTTCATCTCTCCAGCTATCTCTCACTGCTTGACTCTCCCTGTGTCTGTGTCTCTGTTTCTCTTATGCACTCTCTTTCTCTTAGACTTTGTTCTTAAGCACATACATGATTACAGTCTTGCCTCTCTCTCACTCTCTCCCTCATAACATTTTGACTAAAGGTGGCAGTATATTATTTACTGATGTTACAATTATATCTGGTAATTACAAGCAAGTACTTTACTTTTAGTTCCTGCATGCACTGACTCATGCAGTCTCTAGTGCTGGCTACTTCTACAGAATAATAATTCTGTATGTCCATGCAGAAATGTCACTCATTAGCAATATATAAATATGGGAATTCTAATCTGTTGCCAATATCTAATGCTTTTCACATAACTGCCAATGCTGATACACATTCATAAAATGTAGAATTTAGAACCATATCTACCTTGATTAGCGTTACTGAGAAATGTATCATTTATTCCTAAGAGGTAACTAATTCTGTTTTAAGCAAATTTCTGCCAATACCGGCCAATTTCTCTGACGTCATCATATATCTTGGTCTTGCCAATGCCAGAACAAGGTGTCTAAGCTGTGATTCATTAATATTAGAACATTGACTTTCTCTAGGTGTAACAAACCTCATATGTGTGGATTATCTTTTACAGCACGAGTCACACTTAATAAATATTCCCATCTTAGTAGTCAAAAGCTTAGTGATAAAAGTAGAAATTCTATCGGAGTGCTTTTGTGTAGTATTTTGATTCTGTTATTGTTACTGTAATCAATAAGTCCTTATAGGCAAGTCATTCAGCGGCTATCTTTACATCTTTTGCAGGTTATTTCCAGTCTTATGAGACCAGGTCAAGGTCAAATTACAGTTTCAAAACCATATTTTAAATCACTAATAAAAACTGACAAAAATCTCATGAATAGTTTGTAACAAAAAGCCAGATTTTGTTGGCTTGTTCTGGCTACTGAACTTGCGCAGATCTCCATATGAAGGGGATTCTGGCACTTGTGGCTCTTTTTATTGGAGTACTTGACATTATTTTATAAATAGATGGCTTGTTGAGCATTACTAGCTCATATTACTATTCATATTCAACCAGTGGTCGTTCTCCTTATTCATAATGTCTGTGCTGTAATGCAAAAACCTTGTTTTTCCAAAAAAGGTAGCTTTACAGAAAAAGGGAGTTTCAAAAAGGAAGCATTTCTATTGGTCCATTCATCATAAAATATTGACACAGTGTAAAGAACAATTGCTGGATTCACATTATGTCAAAAACTGTGAACGCGACAAAACTGGAGACACAATTCTTTTGCTTGACAGCAACAAAATGCTTGTGGCTATAGCATTGTTTAATGTCAAGTGTACTGTATTGCTGCTGTGTTGACTGCAATTGATTGTTATAACTTATAACTATAACTTTCATGCATTTCCTCAGAATGGTGCTCTAAAAGTACTGTTTGGCATGTGACCTTGATGTGTTTGGCACAGCTGTGGCAAGACTTCCATTGTGTTCTGTGAAATAGGATATCTTAGGTCACTTTTTCAACATGACCCCCCCCCACACACACACACACACCACCACCACCACCACCAAAATTAATTTCCCCTAGCTTTAAAGGTGAAAAGCCTGACCCTCACATTATCCCATATTAGAGTGAGCTTTGCTTTTGTGCTCCATAAATGATCCAATTGACTGCAGCCATTAGAGGGTCCAGCACTGCTGAACGAAATGGCCTCCAGCCATTCAACTTCTGGGCTATGATTGCACTGCTCTGATGGCCTCTATATGCCCCTCTCACCTTTGGAGAACCCCTGCATGTTCTGTGTCTAAGGACCGAGTCGTAGCCCGTGCTACTGGTTGAACTGATCCAGTGCTGGTGCTTCTTAGAGACTTGAGTGAGTGGAGAGGGTTGATTATAGCACCCCTGAGATTTGTCACAGCCACATGACAAGCTTTTCTACTTACCGCTGACAGGCGCACCACAAGGACCCCTGACCCACTGAAGTAACATTTTCACTGGTCCTAAAAGACCCAAGAGGCTCTCAAAGGGGATGCATAGAAACAGTGCCAGTTTTTAGTGTTTTTTGTGAGTATGTGTGTAGAACTGCAAAAATATTCCTTCTTAGGGGAGGAATCTGTGTTGATTTGTGTGTGTTTGTGGGGGTGGAAGCCATTATTGAACATGCTGTAGATTGTTTTAACCCGTTTAACTGCAAGGAACTGTGGGCAGATCCATTTAGAGATTTTGCAATAAATATTTTAGAAAAATATCCTCAGTAATGATACATGTGAAGATAATTTAGAGGGAAAGCAAACAGTGCTACGCAAGCAGTGATCATAGCCCAGTAAAATGCTTCAGGTATTGCATTTGTAAAGGACTCAATATACAGTTGTCTAATGCTTGTGCCATGAGCATAATTGCTGGTCTCTCTTGTGATCATAAACTCTTAATACTTAGCATTTATAAATAAGAAAAATCAACTTGCAGTGTTTCCTTTAAATGTCACTACCACCTTGTAGCTGTCAAATTGATGATGTTTAGTGGGACAAATGCTCATTTAAATGTGGAAAACATTCTTTTCTAATACCTCTCCAGCTCAAAATACGTCTGATCCATACTGGATGCTTTTTTCTAGATTTAATAATCAGTATTTATATCAATGCCTGTAGTTTAAATTTTATTTCTATTTTTTAGTCACTAATAATTTTTTTGCTAACTAAATTGTAAATGTAACCCAAATTTTTTGCTTGAATTATTTATATTTACTCAAAACATAATGCTCCTGGCGCTTTTGAGGTTTTATATTTGCAAATGGCCGCTTAAAGATTTAGGTCATATTATGCTGCCGTATAAAAGCTGTCGTAGAACGCTCTGCAGTTGTGCAGAACATTCAAACAGTTTCCAAACTTCAAATTAAAAATACAATATAAATATATTGAAATGTTTTACAAACAAATACGGGGAATATTTTAGAGCCGAGTTGAAAGCACTTGCTTTCACATCACAAGCTCCAAAACCAAAGTGGCTGCAAATTATGAGCACAATATGAATTCGTTTACACCTGGTCAATTTTATGCATTTTGAGTATCAGGATTATATCTGGATGAGGCCAAGCCACATAAAACCGCAAGTGTACATGCACCCAAGACCACTTTAAACCTTCAATTGAGACGCATTTGAGCCAAGGTAAGCAGGGTAAGCAGGGTAAGTGTATCCGTTTCTCACACATTCAAAAACCGAAACCCTCCCAGTACAACTGAAACACCAGTAATAACTGTCATAACAAGTGAATGTGCATATTCCGTCCCCCATAGAAATTGGATTTCAGTCTGACAAACCAGTAACACATTTGACGACCCAGTGTGAATGCATGTGGCTGAAATCTTATTAGGATACAATCCAGATACTAGTCACATTAAGTGACCAGGTTCAAACGGGGTCACTGATTCCATTTTCTTTCCATTTTCTTTTTGATTGACTTACATTTTCATTGTTGCGTGTTTTGTCCGTTGCTGTCCAATTCCAATATTCTGTGTATTGATTATTAATAACTGCCTGCCTGCCTGCTCAGACTGGCTGTTGTCATAATGAGAGAAAGCCATGCATGTGAAGTAATAGTCTCAACACTGCTGAATTTTAAAAACAAAATTTGTACAATAATTAAAAATTCCAATAGTGCCCAGCTCTAGTTCCATTCCTCACTTTCTAAATAACACTAATTTCAAAGAGGTTTCATAGGAGCCACTGAGTATATAGGAGCATTTATAGCAATTACTCAATAATAAGCTTTAAATCATATACCTGGTGAGTAAGGGGTTAAAGAGTTTTACTGAAAAACTGCAAAACATGTTATTCTGGCTACATGTGATTTAGATGATTTCACAAAGCGATTATGGTTGCTCATGGAAACATAATCTATTATGACTGACTGCAATAATCTGGACTACCCAGGGGGTTGTAGCTATGAACAGGATGGGGGCTTTGGTTCAGCCCTCCACCTCCAACTGCTACCGCAGACCACCCAGCTTATGATATTTAGCAGCGAATCCCCATATGGTGCATTTACTCATGTTAATAACTTGTAGAAGTCGCCTGACCCACTCCCTCAAATCCCAGCTTTGTTGTTAGTTAATTTCTATGTTTTTAGCTTGGAATTCTGCTGGATGATCAACACACACTCTTGCTTTGTCCGGAGCTTGAAACCTGGTACCGTAGAATGTGCTGTCCAGTCATCCAAGCTGACCACTTGTAATCTTGTTTACCTTTGAGCTCCTGGTCTGGCTGGTCCTAGGCAACTTAAGTCTTTCCATTAGATTTTATTTATTTATTTTCTCACCATTTCTTTTTTAAGCTGGTTGCCTTTGCCTGGCAGTCATTGTAAGATAATCAATACAGTGCTTCTAAATCCAGGTCAAACTCAACTTCCATCATTTTTCCTCTGTCATGTTCTTTTTATTCAGTGTATCCCTGTATTGTGTCTCACTTTAGGCCTTTACTTTGTCTGCTCTTTCTCGCTCTCTATTGATTGACCTGTTTGCCTTGTTGCTATTGTTCTGTTAAACTCCGCAGGAGTTTGAGATTTCTAAAGTACAGACTTTCAAAACAAAATAAATGAGCCCATCAGAAATAACCTCCCTGCCTTTCCCATCACCCTTCCTCCTTCTAAAGTTCTCCTTCGTTGCCCATCCCTGGTTGGGCTTGCAGGATGTGCTCTTGAAGGTAAATCTTCTGTCAGCTCTTGGCCAGAGGGAGTGGTTGATGAGAGTCCTCTTTATCATATTAATGGGAGCCGCAGAGCGCAGAGCTAGCCTCCTCACACCGGGGGACTGCAGCCAGCCCCTGCTAGCCCCCACTGCTCTGGGGACAGAAACTGCATGAAGCCGAGATATCTCAGAGAACGCTGTTATGCACAGACAACTGATCGAGAAACAGCTGGAGTGCTGCAAAGCATGTCAAATTTCCAAGCGCAGATTAATTGTGATCACAGTATGTTGAGATTATACCCATGGAAGAATAATTCTCCCAAGGACAAAATGATAACGCATCCAGTTATATATTAGTGGAACTAGAGAGAACCAAGACTTTAACAAACAATGCAAACTTGCAACAGATTGCTACTGTGCCATTTGGACATGGGAACAAGAGATAGCGGAGATAGCAGCTGCCGTGCTGTCTGTGTCTCCGAGCAACGCTGTATCAATGTTAAAGGGGCTCCGTCCCCTGCCGAGTGTTTTGCCTGGCAGATGTGCGAGGTGCAGAGTGGAGTGGTGGTGAGGAGCTGGAGGAGAAGAGTAGGAGATGGAGGAGGGGAACTAAAGGGAGAGAAAGAGGCTTGTAGGTTGCTTCTGCCTAGCGTCAGGGCTGTCAGGAGGTTTTTTGCGCTGGTCACTCTCCGTCAGCAGGAGAGAGGTTCTCTGAATATGTGGCAGAGGCCAGTGCCATGACCACAGCTCCCAGTTAAACACTGTCAGCCCACATCTGTCCATCAGAACACCTGCAGCTGGACCTCCATATGGCAAGGAACTCAACTTAAGCTTCGACTGAAGTATTTTTAATACTTCTTCAAAGGAACACTTTGTAAAATGTTGACTTAAAATACCAGCTGCAACTACATGTTGACGATATACTGACTTGTAATAGGGACAATGGGCTCTCTGGCGTTGCCACTTCAGGCCAGGAACACTGGCTACTGCACTGTGTAGCTTAGGAGGAGTTTGCACGAGACGTCTTGCGAGAACTATGCACCACGTGTCACACACCAAAAGCTATGGATCTATAAGAAAAGGCTAGCTCGATATTTCTAGTATGCTGTAAATGCAGAGGCTGCGACCAAGCAAGAGACCAGACAAGAGTCTGTCTGGAGTCAGGCTGGATTTAACTCGTTGCTCAGAGCTAAAAGAGATTAAAAAAAATTTCAAGACAGATTCTAGACAGAAGCTTCTTCCTGTTGTGCTAGTCAGTAATAACTCATCAACTGCTTACTTGTCTTGTCACTTGCTTGAAGTCTTACTATGTTAGCAAAGTGGTCAACTCTCTAGTTTTTATTATGGTGATCACAAGGTGATGTTAGCACACTTACTAGACAGAAAACTCTAATGTTGTCTTTGTGCTTCGTGACTTTTTGCTTCAAAATGAGCGTTTATGATACACATTTTCAGCTTCCATTGATACATTTGTTATATATAAAGTAACTGCAACACCATCACTGAGGGACCAGTAATTACCAGAGAAACATACTAAACAAACTGCAATACACAGCTGCATAGAGCTGTGTGTTGGCAAGATCCTGGCGATACGATACAACATAGAGGTTACGACTCAAAATATTGCGATACTGTCAATATATTGGCAATATATCATAATTTTTTTTATCATATTTTAAGGAAAACTGTCATAGTATAAAAAACAAACCACCATTTAAATAAAATCTAAGTAAAAGAAAAGTTAACTTTTTATCCAGTCAGATCAGAAGAGTATAACACTGCAATCTAGCAGTCAGCGTTTAAACACAACGCAAAATGAACCACTGTCTGCTACCAGTATCAATATGTTCTTACACTCGTATCATTCATGAAACAATCGTCAACTGGCTCAAAGCCGATTCCCAACTCAGGTCTCATTTGTATGCTGTGCAACACTGGATACGGTCATCATTTTTCTTCCTTCAAAATTTCCAAACTTAGAAACGGCTACAGTCAGTTTCTGTAGTTCAGTTTCTACAGCTGAATTTATACATTTGTATATTTTCTCAGTGTAGTTATAGTCAGATATCTTACTGCTGTCAGCTTTCTCCATATTGCACAATGGAGGATGGATAGATGCGGCAAACTGTCAACTCTTTTCAGAGGATGAAGGCCCCCAGGTTTTTTTGTGTATGTATGTGGAATAGGGTTGGTGAGGAGTGGGGGGGGGGCATCCAACAAAACTGATGATGCAGTGCTGCCAAAGCAGTTAGTCACAAGCTTTAATGCTGTCACAGTGCCTTACATGAGTGACAATCTGTGACCTAACACCTCATCTTGCATATGCTTAATATTTAGTTTTAATATTATAGTTGTGTCTCTTAGTTTAAGTGCTGTGTATCCTAACTTTTTTTTAGAGCTTTTGAAGTTGCACATTCCGAGACTAATGTCTAATCTGTCAGGAATCGTAGCATTGTAACAAGGCCGTTATGCATCTTTACCTCCACGTAAATACAAAAACACCCTCCCTCTCAGAGACACACACACACCGTGCTGCGATGACAGCTGTTCATAAGAGGGGAAGATGCATCAGCACCTCACTGACTGTTAGTGAATAATTTAAATGTGAGTGCTGAGTCACACAAGTGGGAAACGGGCAATAATGTGAGCAAACAGCATTTAGCCATTAAGAGCTGCTTCTTTCTTTCTTTTTTTACAGCCGCTCAATGGAGGGGTTGGGGGGGGCATGCGTGTCTGCTGAGGTGAGAAAATGCAAGCTTAGGCACATGTCAAAGGTCAGGGTTTAAAAAGGAGGTTGTAGCATGGCTGCTAGGTCTGCAGAAGGAGGAAAGATGGAGCTGGAGAGAGGGTGGGAGACACCGAGCAGGAGAGAGGGAGGGAGGGAGAGAGAGAGTGGAAAGCAAAGATAAAGGATGAGGACAGCATTAACCTTAATTAAGCTGAGCAAAGGACTCGTTCACTTAGCCCAGAGCCAATGTAGGGTCAGAAGATCGATCTAACACTCCATTTTTGCTCGCTCACTCTCACTCTATCAACTGGATCTTCCACACTGAGCTTTTTCCCTTCACACGACTTTTGTTTACCCTCTAATCGGAGTAGTTTCACTTCTAGGGCTCAGTCTTTCCGCCCTCTGTTTCTGTGTGTGTGTGTGTGTGTCTGTTGCTGTTGGTGCTTTCTGTACCTCCAGCAGACACTAGGGGATCTCTCTGATGCAAGGGGACGCAATGGCAGAGGAGAGTGACGCCAATCCCTCTGCATCTCCGTTTATGTGGGCGCTAAGTGTGTGTGTTTACAGCGACAGAAGTACTGTATCTCTGCCTGTCTTTACACATCAGTGGCTGACCATACCTGTCACTCAGCAACAGTGGCTTTTCCAGCAGCTTTATATCCTCATCCGGAACGTCAAGATGTTTCCATGCTTATTGTTGTGCACCTGTGCATGTCTTCACGTGGATATGAGGAGAAGTGTGTGTGTGTGTGTGTGTGTGTGTGTGTGTGTGTGTGTGTGCGCGTGTGCACTTGCGTGTGTAGGGGTTGTAACGTGTTGATAGGCTGTCAATGGGGCTTCTCTCCACATCTCTTCATTAGCATGACAGAGGAACACTGCTGCCAAAGCAGTTAGTCACAAGAATCAGCGCTGTCACAACACATTACATGAGTACAGCTTCCTAATAGAAGCAGCACTAAAGACAAAAACAGCCCAAGATCAGAGCACTCCGGGAATAGACCAGGAGACAGACTCTCTCTCTCTCTGTGTTGTTCTCGTTCTTTCTCTATTTCTCTTTCTCTCTCTCTGTGTCTCTCTCTGTCCCTCTCCCTCTATATCCTCCTTTCTCTTTCTCATGTTCTCTTTCTCTCTGTCTTTCTGTCTCTTTCTCTATCCCCCTCTCTCTAGTTCCCTCTCCCTCTCTTCCTTTGTCCTCTTTCTCTCTGTCTGTTTTTCTGTTATCTTGCTCTCACTTGAGTATTTTCTCATTTTCACTCTCTCTCTCTCTCTCTCTCTCTCTCTCTCTCTCTCTCTCTCTCTTTTTCTTTCTTTCTCATGTTGTCCTCTGTTATCTTTTTCACTCTGTCCACTTCTCTCTCTCTTTATTCTCTCTCTCTTTATTCTCTCTCTCTCTCTCTCTCTCTCTCTCTCGCTCTCTCTCTTTCTCTCTGTCTCTCTCTTTCACAAAGTGCAAAGTGTGTGACCGTAGTGTGTGTTCACAAGGCATTTGAAATTAACGTTTGCTTTTCTACAAGGGTATAATTCTGCACTGGTTAAAAGAACGATAAATTGAGAAACAATAAGACGGACTGTGAAGCTCGTTCTGCACTGTATCTTCTCTTGCCTGCTGATCTAATCCTGAGAGTGGAAGTAGTTGTGTTCTGTTGGTAATATTCCTTCAGCACATGTTTGAGGCTTATGTATCGGTATCTACTGTCTTTGTTAAAGGATGTCTCTCCATAATTGGCCCTTAAGACACTACTACCTGGGCCTGGGCAGTTCATTAAAAATGAATTGAAACTGACATTCGGAACCTCTAATCCACAAAATCTTGCCCATGTTGATTATTTAGATTTTCCTTTAAATGTGGTAATACGAGTTCAGTCTGCAACATGTAACATGGAGGAGAACTCTGAGCAACTGGATCGACTGATATAATTGTTCATTAATCGTAATCAAGGTAAAATCTTCAATCAGCCACAATGAATTGATCACATCTTAGAAGATCAAGTGTAATGTGAAATCTGCCACACTGTCGTTATTTCTAAAAGATTTTAAAGGTTCAACCCTTTTACTTTTTTGGCATTCTTTCTTCAAATACGCACAAGAAATGAGGTGTTCTGTGTTTGTCCGTGCCTGTTTTCTATAAACTGTATTTGGACACGTGAACAGAATGCATCTGATTTCACCTAAAACTGAAGCATGTCTCTCTCTCACACTTCACACAATGTTTTTCTGTTCCTTCAGATTAGTCCATACTAGAATTTCTGGCAAAACTGCAAAAACAATAATAACCACATTTCCAATCACATTTACAGTTGTTACACATCATTAACTAATTTGATTATTAATTAGTGTATATTTAGTTACTCTCTATGTGCCCCGTCTTTCTGTCTGTCTTTCTTTCTTTCTTTCTTTCTTTCTTTCTTCCATCCTCCTATTAATCTGATTGGCCAGTGGCCACATACTAAGAGTACAGTGGGCCAGTAACATGTCCTGGTATGTGCAGACACTAGGTATTCACCTGGAACTGGTCTCCATTTAGCTTAAATGAGATTACATCAGGAGCAGCAATACAGCACGTTCAGGCCGAATGCATTTACTGCAGTTTCTCTGCTTCTCCCAGCGGCCCACACACATAGTGGCCCACCTGGAATTGTCCCTGTCTTCCCAATGGCCAATCCATCCCTGCTTTTCTCTGCTCCTCACATGCATACTTAATTACCTGATCCTCCTCATCCTCAGCTCCCACCATCATCTGCCTTTTATTTTGACTTTTTTTTTTAAGCTTAAGAGATTAGAAAGATCTAGTTCTAACAGATTATCCTACTGCATGTTCTCTAATTTCTTCTGTCTGCACCTCTGGCTTTCATCCTCTCTTCATCGTTTTCTCTCCCTATCTCTCGTTCTCCCTTCACTCTTTACCATGACTCACTTCTCCTTCTATCTCTCTGTGTTCATTATCACCTCTTGAGCGAGCCTGATGTAATTTTTGCAGGAAGTTTGATTCATTCGATATCCCTTTTCTCTGGAGAGACCAGTCACACGCTCTTATTGTAAACAGTCATCAACATCTCTCTTGCACCCCCCCCCCCCCCCCCCCATATCTCTCTCTCTCATATCGCTCATCTCTCGCATCCAGCTCAGCCACATCAGCCAGCTTATTCATCCTTTTCTCCTCCTTCTTTTGTTCATGACCTTGCTACACAAACAAACACACACACACACACACACACACACATACACTCTAGGGTGTTTCCATCTGAAAACCCCTATGCACACTTTTGGTGTTATGATGATGCAGCACTTCACACACATGCTCACGCGTACAGATACCATTGTGCAAACACATGCATACAGCTGGCATGCCATATTTCAGCACTGCTAGAGCAGAGGTTTTTAGAAGAGAAGCGCAAAGCTTGGAGATTTGGAGTTTGTAGATGATTATTAACCTGTCTTTGTTTTTATCCTGATTAACGGCTCTGTTTCCTCACAGCTTGCCAGCGTCAATGCAGCATTTATTCACTGTAACACTGTAGCTAGTGGTCTATTGTTTTGCTTTAATCTGATTATGGTCATTTAGCCGGATAACTACTGGGTCCTCTTACTGTGGCAAATGTGTGTATGGATATTTACTTGTTTGCTTTACTGTTGTTCTCTTAACACACTTAGAGATTGTCCTGGTAGAGGCAATATTTTGTGACACAACAGTGAAGAAGGCAGGATTCATGTTAAATGTTGGGCTCTAAGCAGTTGGTGTAGGGTAGTAAGTAACAACACCACATTCCTTGTGGCAGATTTTTTTCCCTAGTCATGTAAGCACACAATAAGTAAGTCCTTGGACTCCCAACACTATATTCGCCTACCTGTGTAACATGATTCAAATGTAAGTCGCTCTGGATGAGAGTGTTGGCTAAATTCCATAAATGTAAATCTTTCCTGTGGGTCAGTGTGGGTCATTTTGGGTCAGTGTGAGTCAGTTGGCTTTTGCCTGTGAGCACTGCTATTGCCAGAATTTTGGAGCAGTAAAGTTACAAAGCTTCTCTTTGGCCCAGCAAATAAACAGCCTTTTCCAATAATATGAATATGAATTCTATATCACAGTGGTACAGAATCAGAAAGTATTTAAGAATATGATAATAAAGTTAATACAATTAATGAACCTCTATGCTAAAATATATAAATATATAAATAATGCTTTGCTGTTTTCATCTGTTTTCCTCTGTCAGAATTTAACCAAATGAAACGTATATAGTACATTTTCATTAAGAAAGTGTATATATATTTTTAGCTTTTATGAATCCTGAACTGGTTCTTTAAAACAATCTGAAGTCCCCAGCAAATGACTTTGCAAACTATGAATTTATCTCTTTTTTTTCTGCTAAAACTAAAAATCCATATTATCATATGACATCAACGCTGACATGAGAGAGGGTAGTACATTACAGAATGCCGAAACCAGAGCCATGTTCTAACCATATCTAACCAAGACTAGGTTTTTGTGGTAATGATGCTGTTACAAAGCTTTTGAGTGGACATGCAGCTTTTTGAACTCCCAGCTCTTTTAAATAGCATTTATTGTTTGGACAAAATTCACTCAGACTCTCAAACTCTATATAAATCTACAAAAGAAATGTGAGACACAAATAGAGCATACAAATATGGTAATGTGAACATATGATAACTGCTGCATGATGTATTTTGTTTACACAATGTCGAGTTCTTAAGAGTGGCCTGAGGACCCTGTAGTGCTTACAGAACATCACTGCCTTCCTTGCTTTTAATCATTACTCATACCCAGGGCTGTGCTGAAGCATTTTATAACTGCAGGAACAAGAGAGCTTTTCCTCCATGATGGCAGCTCATATGTTATACTTTAGAATTGTAAAATTAACATTTTTTTGGACCATATATATTGGTCTGCTTATGCTGACATGAGAGTATATATATATATATATATATATATATATATATAGCCAACACTCTCAGAGAAATGAGTTAGGAGTTGCACTATGCAGAGTTGAAACTTCCAGCAGAGTGTAAATTTAAAGAGAATACACATTGATTGGGGTGTGTGTGCGCAGTGTGGCTGCCTCCTTTTTGATTGGGTTTTTAGTGTGGAGGGAATTGAGGCAATAGAGGAGTAGGAGAGAGATGAGTGGGCTGGATTCTGAAACTGCCCCAGAGGCAGGTATCATTTATGTTGAGGGGGATTCCTGGGAGAAGGGTTGGAATCACAGAGTTTTTATGGTGGACCTGAAACAGATGTAAATGTGCCCTCTGACGAAACAAATGTTTTGGGCTAGTCCTCTAAAGATGATGTACAAATACTCAAACTATTACAGTGGTTTAGATTATGTAGGTTTCTGTTCTGGGGTTTGGTTATAGCTGGAGTATGTTTAGGGGAAGGAAATGAGGATTTTAACAGGCATTTACATGAATATAGTTTAGTGGCAAATACATCATCTGCAGAGGACTTTCCTAAGTACAGTAGAATTTGAAAAGCAGAGGTTTATCTTATTTACCAACAAGCAGTTACTGTCAGTAACATCACTACAGTTTGAAATGAGACAGGTGGACAAAAATACTTTGACAGTTCACTGGATGTCTTTCTCCACACAGTTTAAAATTAAAATATAAGGGAAGGCACTTTTGGATGATTCCATAGCAGAACCATTTTTGCTTCCCTAAAGAAAATTTCAATAAACTTTAAGAAACATTAAATGAGCAAGTGTCCCAATACTTTTGTCCATACAGTGTATGCGAAGGATCTTTTACCAAATAATCTCAGAAAATACCCATTCTCGTCAGTTAAACTGTTTTAGTAATACATCCAAGCCTGCAACCTTTAGGAACCTAAAGAACTTCTTACAACTTCTGGCTAGAAGTAAGCAGAGAGGAAATCTGAAAAAAATTAAAAACTTCTTTAGTTACGTTTGGAGGATCTTAAAGCATAAATCAGGTTTGAGAAAGCTTCAAAAAAACGTTTCTTCATCTAATCCTACTAAACCAACCTTCTGGACTACCACTGAGAGCACATCAGAGACGCTTGAGGAACACCGTTCAGAGGAGACACACAGATACCCCTCAGCAGCCTGGGGCAGTGCGTCTGAGACATCCAGGATTAGGCCAGAGTCAAGGGTCAGCCAGGGTGGGTCAGGTCCTTGCATTTGTGATTCTCACTGAGGTTTTGTGTGTTTGTCAATGTGTGTGTATGTGTGTGTGTGTGTGTGTGTGTGTCTTGAGGACTTACTTTGCGCACGGAGGGGATTTGTCCTCTGCATGTCCTGTTGAGTAGGGTTGGGTAATCAGCTGGAGTGGCATGTAGAAGAAGAGAGCGTAGCCCTTTTTGCCCTGATGAGAGGTGTGTGTGTGTGTGTGTTGTTTGTGTGGACAGGAGTGGGTAATTGTAGGGAGTCTAGAGAGAGGGGCCTGTAATCACTCTGCCCTTAGGAAGGAATGCTGCTCATCTTCTCATGTAATTACACCCATTTAAAACAGCCTGGCTCCAGGGTGCTGTGTGTGTGTGGGGGGGTGTTGTTAAGGCCAGGGTGTGTGTGTGTGTGTTGAGGAGTATTGCAGTATTCAAAGGGAGAGGCTAAAGACATTCATAAAGTTTAGCATCAGAGGAGTTTGTCCTATGCTAAGTAAGGGAAATGTTTTTGTAATGATTTCCATGTTCAGAACCTTCATTATTATTCAGCATCTTTCATGGTAGTAACTCGCTTTGTGAGGGAGGGACGAGGTAGAGAGAGAGAGAGTGAAAGAGAGGGAGAGAGATGATGTGCTCCATGGTGATCTGTGTGCGGGCCAAAGACCTCCAGGGAGATCAAGTCCATGTGACGTGACTGAGCGTCATGGCAACCAGCCACACACACACGGAGAGCGGCTCTACGGCTCTTCATCACAGCTGTGCGGCGCGTGCACACAAACACACAGGATCTGAGCGCTGCCTCCTGACTTTGTGTCCTTTGCGATCTCTGCGGTGGATTTTGGGATTTCTGTCGAGCCTCTGAATTCGTGTTTCTAGAAGTGTGCAGTTTCTTCTCTGCTCTTCTCAAGGTCTCCAACTCAGCGTGCCATTTGAGATCATTGTCTGCTGCTAAAACTGCTGAGAAGTTTTTGACAGTACTGCATGCGTTCTGCAGGACTGATCTATTCATCATATCCATGCTCTCTTCGTGCTTCTCTTTCTCTCACACACACACATTCTTTTTCTGCCGGCACTGTGTGTGTGTGATTGATGGTGCTATGCCCTGCTCACTCTGTTCCCAAGCGGTAGGTGGTGTATGAGGGGGATAGAGTGTAGTCTGGAGACTGTGGAGGGAGGGGGGGCGAGGGGTAATGCTATGGCATGGGGCAGTTATTGATGGAGACTGATAAATGAGCTCAGTGGGGGGTGGCGCCCTCTAGCTGTGCCCCAGCACATAGTCAGCAGCATGGGGAGAGGAGTAGCAGTGGCCCCATCATTCCTCTACATTTACCATGCCTACAACTTCACACATTTGCCTAGAGAACCACAAAAAGCAATCTTAGGCAGGCTTTTTATGGGCTTTTGATCTGTAAACCCCGACAAGAAGTCAGGTTTCCTGTTTTTTTAGCTAAGTGACGTACATTTGTCCATTTTTAGAGATGTCATACAGTGTCAGAAACCACATAAGCAAGTCTCGCATTTTGAGGCAAGCGTGGGATGATTTAGGCATGCAGTTTGCACAATGCTAATTGGCAGGCTTGTTAGCTGGTGTATTTTTTTTAGCTCCAGTGCGAAACAACAGAAGGAAGACCTAAACTGTTTTGAATGGTTTGATATATTTGGGGTAAGGGAAATTATATGTGATTTTTAAAAAAAAAACAGTGTACTGATTTTAATCAATGCTTTTCTCTTGCTGTACTTTGTTACAAGGCGATAGTGGCTGAGTGGTAAGAATTTGTAGTTATGGTTCACAGGGTTGTGAGTTCAATACCCAGCTCTGGTAAGCTGCCTTTTTGGGGCCTTTAAGGAACTCTCTGCTCCAGGGGCACCATAGCATGACTAGTGTATAATGTATAAGTATAATGACAATAATGTATTTAACATTTTCTCAGAAGGCTACTTTTGCTTTAACCGGGGCTTTTTATCTTCAGTGTTTAGTGAATATTTGTATTATTGTAGGGGTGTGAAGGTACAAAGTCACAAAGTCAGGGTTTGGTTCCCACCGCAGTTTGGCCCTCATGGTTCAGTAAGAAGAGACACAGATAGAGGTGATGATAAACTGTATAATGCTACCTCTTGTATTACAGTTAGTTTACAGTTTGGCCATCTTAGATTTTGAACTCAGGAGGTTGATGAGACTCTCACAACTTTCCGACTTGAAAATTCGACTTGTGGAGGCGTTCCAGTTGAAATTTCCTACTTGGAACTCAGGAAACTCCAACATTCCTATTCAAATGTGTGGCAGCATAGGACTAGAGCTGTGTGCAAAACTGTGTCCTATTCACATTATCATCGCTGTCCAGTGAAAATCATATATCTCCAAAATGATGACTTTACAAAAGAGGGCAAAAATGTTCTTAACTTTGAATGGAAGCCAATGTAAAATAAGTTTAAAAGTAAAAATGTTTATTCCAGGTAATTTGAGCATTTCTATTGGTCAATTCATCCAGAATTATTTACACAGTGCACAGAAGAGCTACAGGGCTCATACCATAGAGAAAACTAAATTGGGCATAAATGGAGATACATGTTTTTCATTGCACACCAGTGAAATCCTGGATTACTTTGGGGTTTCGCCCTTTTTGTAGTGATGCACTATAAAGTAGTTTATACACAATGTGTGCTAACGGACATCGAATACCCACAATTACCCACAATTGTTTGGTTGGAAGATTTGTGCAGTTTCTCTGAGGAAGACTGATGGTCAGCAGCTGTCGAAAATCACCCACTACCTCCCTATAATAGAGCTCTATACAGTAATCTGGATTTTAAAGTGTGCACCTTGTCTGTACCTTGACAGTTCGGGGCGAATACACATACCACTACACCCCTAATACATGATTCACCTCTGGGTTATGGGTGTGAATCCCTAAACACCTCCACATGACCAGGAAAATCCAAATCCTGGTCATGGTTGATTATATTTTCCTTGCTGTGTTATGTTATTGTCTCCATTGCTTTTTTATGGACATCTACACTCCCCTTCTCTCTCTCTCTCTCTCTCTCTCTCTCTCTCTCTCTTGCCCTCTCTCTCTCATTCTCTCTCAAATACACATCCTACAACATCAGTTGCTGGAGTGTGTGGAGAGCTGTCTGGTCAGATAAGTGTAGAGTATGTTGTCAGGTTTCAGGGTGTAACTGCAGCCCCTCGGGTGCTATTAACACACACATCCACACTCTCTCTCTCTCTGTCTTCCTCACTCACACACACACACTCACACTCGAAATGTTATTTGTGCAGTCAGCAGTGATTACAGAGCTGGGGACGTGAATGTATGCCTGTCTGTGAGTGTGTATAGGAGAGGCAGCTCATGACATGTTAAATCATGTGATTTGACTGAGACAATGGCAAAGGACAAAGGTTGTGTGTGTGTGTGTGTGTGTGTTTGTGTGGCCATGCATTTCTGTATTTATATTTACACATCAACATCTGTGTCCCCAGTGACTGGTGCGTTTGTGAGTGGTG